>NC_039251.1:20900915-21043646 GCF_003368295.1 Carassius auratus | reverse complement strand
ACACAAAAAAAAAAACAAGATGATAGATTTGGGGAGAAAACGCGAGTTGAGGTTCAGTGTGAATTAAAGCCTGAACCAGGCTGGAGAAGAACCAAGAAACTTCATGGCACTTACACAGGACGGTGTCGCATCCAACTAGTAAACATTCTCAGGAGGCATATCAGAAACATAATAAAGTATAAACTTACTTTGGTAAAATGAATGTTACTTGCCGTGTTTTATGGAAATTCAATTGCTGTACACGGCAAAACTCACGCGTGTTGTTTGTGATCCCAGACGCAGAGGAGACACGCCGCAGAGAAGCAGCTTATAGAAACGTGCCAACGTCTGAAATGGAACAGAAATGAATCGAAAGGACATGTAATTTCACGACCTGAACGATTTTCTGTGAAATCTTCTTCTCGGTTTCTTTCTTCAGAGTAATTTGGGAGAAGAGAAAGCGAGCAGCCTCGACACGCATGCAGAATCTCTCCAGCAGTAGAATGCGAGCTGCTGTCCAAGGTGCTGAAAGATTGAGCGAAAGACAGCCACACCCCTCTCTCTCCTAATTGGACCATGTGTCCACGGCCCTACTGTAATCCCCGCCTTCCAGCTGCAGCGATTGGACCATGTGCTTGAGAAACCACAAACAATGAAATAGTGATTTCATTATTTGCAGAATTTTTTTTTTTTTTTTATATATATATAAATATATAAATCAGTATTTTCTATATTGCACCAAACTAAGCTACAGGCGCGTTTGATTATTCGAATGTACTGTAATTTTCATGCAAACAACTGAAATTGAAATCTTTCACATACACAGATGACCACAAACGTCCATAACATTGAGCCGCCGGCTGTGGTTGGGTTCATTTCAACGTGGAGGTGTAGTTTTGGGCATTCATTGTTAATAGTATAATAATATAATAATAATAATAATAATAATAATAATAATAATAATAATAATAATAATAAATAATAAAACAATATTATCTAATAATTATACGGAGAAAAATAATGCTATAATCACACTTATGGAAGACGTTGTAGCAGTGGCTGAATTATGGATCTCTAGTTCTGGTCACACTCTATCCATCCAGTCCATAATGTGACTCCTTTGAGAGGCAGCTGTGGCCTCCAGGGGGCGCTGTAATGTGCATCTCGCACATGTAGATTACATAAGCACTTACATCATCTCTCCTCTCGGCACGGCTTATTCCATTGAGTCTTTTCCGCTGAAATCTGCTCATGTTGTTGATACCAGCTCTAGATATTTTGAAGCTGATGATGCTTCTTGCGAATTTTATTTAGAATCTTATGATTAGATGGAACGCCATATACCCCAAAAGAAGCTATGATAAATTCAAACCATGTTTTTCTGAATGTATTATAGGCTACAATAGAAATCTGTATAGAATGTATATAATGTAGACTATCCAAAACAACAGAATACACTGAAGAGCAAGACAAGTCTTGCATGCAAAGATTTTTATGTCTAAATAACCAAATATATATATATATATATATATATATATATATAATATATATATATATATATATATATATATATATATATATATATTATATATATATATATATATATATATATTGTCTTAATCTTTTTACATGTTTTCTTATTTTATGTATCTAATTTATAGTCTATGCACCATGGCTGCTCACAAAAACAAACTTATTTGCAACTTACTTAACTGTGATTTTGTATTATTTAATACAATTGCAACTTTAACAAGATGGTTATTGGAACAACTCACCTGCAAACTACCTTTAAAACTGTGTCTGAGGAAGCTGATTTAATTTAGTTAATTGATCAAAATTATCCATTGTATTTTTAAAATATTACATTACTTTCTCTTTTTGTTTCTTAGAGAACTTGCCAGCTCTTCTATGGATTTTGGATATGGACATACCCAAAAAAATGCTATTTAAACTATGTGTAGGTGCCTCAAAACTGCTGACAGTAAATAGATATCTGAATATTTTGTAATTTCTTTAAGGGCCTGGGTGCTTAAAGTACTTCGTTTTGAAAGGGGAGTTAATAATGACCATGATTACAGGGTAGAAACATTATGCTTTCTAGTATTTGTCTCTTGACATTTTCAGTTATCTATTACTTTGACTGTTTATTGGTTATAAAATTATAGATCATGCTCAAGCTCCCCAATTAACTGACTAGAAGCTCAGTAGGCTGCCACATATAATTGCTTTTTAAAATCTCTTCATTAAATATACTTTTCATCATGAATGCCAAGGCCTATTTATTGGCACATACCCCAGACAACATTTTTTATTACTGTCTAAGGACAGAATCAGAGACTGAACTTTAAGAGTGAGAGATACAAACAAAATGATGCAATGATGTTATAAATGCGACAAGGATTAAATAATTTAAGCTTCTTGTGCTAAAGTAGCTTGTCACTTGACAAGCATCCCCACATGGACATGTTTATCTTAGTTGTATTATTATGTGGCCTATCACGACTGAATCACACAAAGCAGTTTTGCTAAAGGAACTCAGTAGGGGCCTTCTCCCTCTGCTGCTTGGTGGATGTATAACAGAAGAAATCCCTTTGTTGAGAGGATTTGAAAGTGAAGTGAAAAAAAGCAAAATAATCCTCTTCATCATTCCCTCAGGGTAAACAGCATCCAAGATAATGCAGCTGCCAAGACAACGGCACGGGGTGTGTGCTGCACAACGGGGCCGCTGCGTTAATCTTCCAGCTCGAACCTGCAGACATGGATTAGGGAACATGTACACGTCAGGTATCCCATAGTGCAATGCAATTGGAGAGTTTCGACTGGGCATTATACTGATTAAAATATGAGGTGGTAAACCATTAGAGATATATGCAGTGGGTAATTTATTCACAAATTCAAAATGACCTATGAAATAAAAGGGTAAAGGTTGCAATCTGCTAAAATAAATATTACGATTTGATCCCAGGTCGAAGTGACATATGGGATACTGAGTCATGACCGTGCCCTTGAGACAGCCACTTTGCACCATTTGTCTCCAGGGAGGACTGTACATAAATTCATTGTACTGCAAGCTGTTCTTGATAAAGCATTTATGCAAAATTACAAGCAAGCAAAAATCAGTCTAACACCTAATTTACAAGGAAACAGCCTGTATTATGTCTTTGACAGTCTAAATCAGTGGCCCCCACAGTGACCTCAGCCTTGATGAAAGGCAAGATGTACAGTACCTATTGAAACAATGCAACAACACTGTCACACTCGCAGTGAGCAGATCATACAAAGTGTAATGGTCAACTGTTTAAAAGTGCTATTGTTAACAATAAAATGCGTATTCACTGAAGCTTCTGAAGGCACTGCCATCAGCATTTTATAAATGCATTGTGATAACAAAATGTAAACAACATTCTCAATTAAGCTAAGTGCAGTTCTATGCAGCATCACTCTTCACAATGCCATCAGAAGGCAAAACTGCTGCAGTGATGTTACTCACGACTATGGGTACGACTTTATACTCTCTGTGTAGTTTGGCTCATAGCTAGAGTGTGAGGCAGTCTGTGAGGTGTCTGTCAGTAAGGTGGCTCCTGTAATTTGATTTAATTGTTTTCATCTGTGAAAATGCTATCTTGCTGAAAGTAAATGGATCAAAGGTAGACACTGACTTCCAGTGCTCATGCAGTGAGGGAAGTTAAATTGTCTCTGGTGACAGGTCCCCAAAAGTCCCTGTGCTTGATCTGGCTTTCAGCTCTGCGATTTTTCAAATTAAGTACTGTATCACCATGTCAGCTCCACTTGACAAAGCAAATACTTGCTGGAATTTGGCTACAACCTGGTCATTGATGGGTTTGTTTTCAATGCTCTGTGACAGTTTTTTAAGCTTTAGCCTCCCATTGTTTAGATGTGTGATCAAAAAACTAAGGTTAGACTTAAATGCATCCACTGTGCTTATAATGCGGGGCAGGTGTCAGTCTTTTCCCTGGCGCTCATTGTTGAGTGTAATCAGATTGTGGTGAAGTCTGACAGAAAAGCTAAGTCCAACAGCCACACATCATCTGACAGTTCCTTGTGCTATTTTTTCATTGCAGACAGAACAGTTTATCTCAACAAGTCGTTAAAGCATTGTAGCACTTTCCCATAACTCAACCATCAGCACGAAGTAGTAGATCTTCATACCCAGTATCAAGCTCATTAAAGAATAAGTGATGCTAAGGTTTTTTTGCTTGTATCAAGTTTATCATATTATGTGAGGAAAGTCCACAACTTTGCCAGCCAAGGCCTGCTGATGAATCACACAATAATAATTCATGAAGTCAGGAAAATCAGGGTCATTACAGCACCGTCGGCACTCACCATGCATTGCTGGTGCTCCATCTATAGTAATAGCTATCAGTTTATGAATGGAATATAATTTTCACTGACATATTTTTTTAACTCATTGTAAATATCCTCTTGTTCGCTCCTTTAAGTGCAAAACAGTGAGGATGTCCTCCTTTGTTGTAAAATCCTGGAAAGCCATTCTGACAAAAACAACAAACTGAGCTGTGTCCATTACATCCAGTGTGTCATCAAACAAATATCTTTCTTGAATAAATCATCTTCTATAAAAATATTTTGAGCAGCAGATTATGTAAACTGTTTTTAAACAGATTTTGTTTTTGGTGGCCCAACAAACATGCACACTTGTTGTTCACTAAAGAAGTTTCTCTTCCCATTCGGGATGCAAATTGTATGTTTTTGCCTTCTTTTGTGAAGCCTAGGTTAAGTGTTACCTTGGAGGCAATCATATCCAAGGAGGGCTGTATATTGACATTTGCACTGTAAGAATGTGCAAGACTCTTCAGATTTAAAAACTGTGATTTGTTAGGTAATGTTTTCTCATTAAAATCGTATACAATTTCATATTAATTCAAAACAATGTATAGGAAAACGCAGAATGTACTAGGAAAACGCAGTATGGTGACAGTGGCTTAACTTTGAGACACTATTTCCCTTTTTTAATACTGTCAAGCTGCTTTGACTCAATCTGCATTGTAAAAAGGGCTATAAAAATAAAGGTGACTTGACATCATGAGCAATCCCGTTAAAGATCAGTTGTGAAACTGATTATCAGTCAATCTTTAAAAACATCTGCCTTGAGCATAAAAATTTCTCCCTGTGGTCTTATTCCTCAGACTTATAATATTCCAGCTACATTTTCATTTTAGTTACAGTAGTTTAGCTTTATCAACAGCAAGCGGTGCAGTCTGACGAACCAACTCAGGTGCATGAACTATTTTGAGGTGGAAATTTCATATGAATTATTGTATATGATGCATTTTATATGGAAATTTATGATTTTTGGAAAATAAAAACATTTAAGGTTGTAAATCCACCCCTGTCCCCATCCTTAAACCTAACCATCAGTGGGCGTAAGCAGATCGTAAGAATGCAACTGTACCAATTAATACAATGTACTGTACCCACCGATTTGCCAAAGCACAAAATAATTATGAAGTGCCATGATGGTATGTTGGGAAAACTTACAAAATCACTATGTATTGTTCACATCGTTTTTAAAACTGAAGAAATAATCAAACTTGCTGTGCTCGAATGTCCTTTATGTTAGTTTGGATGATTCAGATAAATAATTCCTCTTTAAATCATTTCATTGAACCTTCAGCTATGGCTACTCTTCTCAAATGAGCAGCGGACCACTTAAGCAGTTGAATTTGGACATAGAGCATAACACACCAGCCAGTTGAATGTCATTGTAATACTCATTCTTATTCACACTGTCAGCAGTGTTATATTAAAACACCCCTAGAGATATAAAAGACTTGTCAATCCAGCTTAACAATGTGTTCTTAATGGTACATGGTACACTAGCCTCTGAGAGAGAGAGAGAGACGCCAAAGAAACTGTAACACATGGAGTTCAATTTTATGATTGCACACCAGCCTGAGGTAAAGCAGGTGCTTTTGCATCTTTCTTTGTTCCAACATACTCTATTGTAGACCTCCAAATGAATAATTTAGCATTCAGTAACCCGTGTTTCACAGTTATGTAGAAATGTCACACTGCTCAGTTTCCTTTTCAAAACAATTAGAATAAATGAGCCCCACAAGCACATCCACAATCCACATGTGCCTTCCAGGGTCATAAATCAACTTACGGTATAATGTGAGAATATGATTAATAAAATATAATTGTCAGGTTTTAGACCGCATGCATTGTGCAACTGTCCTTTACTGCTCGGCACCCGCAATAACCATCAGACCCGTCGCTTACGATCAAGACGTTCACAAAGGCCAGTCACTCAAGATGAAGCTGTTGTTTTTCAATTAGGGAAAAAAAATATGACTTGACTGAAATTTTTTGTTACTCTCATGTGTTGTTGCTAATGTGACCGTGTACCAGGTGACAGGGTTTGAATAATCCCCTGTGAGGATATCCTGAAGTGATTCCCATCTGGTCATTGTTTGAAGGACAAAGTAAAGCCATGATGTTCAAAAATACAAAAATTCAAGCGTCAATCAGAAATTATTTGTTACTTATTTACATCAGTTTACGTCAGTATTGGCGCATTATTGCTCTTATTAATTTAGGGTACATATGCACAAAAATGAAGCACTTAAAAAATGTCCTTCGCTTTTTCCAAGCACAGATGACATTGTTTTTAAAATATCTAATGGTAGACTCTAATGGAGACATTTGTATTTGCAAGAAAAACATGCATTTGAAACCTGTTTTCAAAAGTTTGCATTTTAAGGCTTAAAACACTGTTGTTGTGTTAACCATTTTAGTTCCATTTTTAGTTGAAAACTGTGTAAACACCCCCTTACTTCTGAAAAGAAATACTGATTACCCATTGGCTAACTTAAGGTTGGTCAGACTAGTCCTTAGTATTTACTCAGAAAAACCAGTATCCCTTTTAGACAATTTTAATGGTTGAATTACATTTCAATGGTTGCAATGTTTATGCTTAGGGCCTAGATCTTGATAAAGAACATTATTACTGATATCATATTTACCAAACTGATCTTGATGACAATAAGTCATTAATACACAGAAACAGCAAAAACCTAAAATTAGAAGCATTAACACAACATTTCTTCCTCATTATGTAATATTTTAAGGCATATACTTACTATGCCTTCATTAGAAGAAACCGGTTAATTTTAAGTCTTACAGTTTTATCCTTTAGGACAAGTTTTTGTTTCAAACCTTTTCGTTTACCACTAGTTGACCTCAGATCAGGTCAGCTTCTTTTCTGTTTGTCTGCGCTATCGATCTAACCGCCTACATGCCTGCACCGTTTTTGGATGAGGGTTTATTTGTAGTTTTTCTCTGCCTCTGGTGAAAAAAGAAAAGAAAGAGAGTAACAACAGATGTAAGTGTCAAAATACAAAACTTCTCAAAAACACATTATTAGAATTAAGAAATGTATAGAAATTCGTCCCCTTGGAATTATAAGGTTCTATCTGCATTCCGAGTAGTTTTGAGATATTGAGCTTCTAGTTATTGTGTTCCATTCGACTGTGTAGTTAGAACATTGTTGCTTTTTAAATAAAAAGTCCCATAATGTACACAACATTAAAAAATCTATCACATAATGTAAATACACAGAATATGTGAATAACTCAATTTTGACAAAAATGTCAGATAGAACCTTATAATTACAAAGGGGACAAATTATAAATTATAAATTATGGAATTACATGTACAGTATGTATTGTATTCAAAGGTATGAAATGACATTAAACAGTAAAATATGATTAATGTTTGAAATGCTCAATAATCAAAACAAATTGAACATATTATGAACTTATTTACAATAATTTGTATTTTTTCTTCATCTAATTTGTTCTTTCTCTATTTGTTCTAATAATGTCCTTTCTTCTTATTTACAAGACTCCTGTGTAGTTATTTTCACTGCATGCAGCAAATATCAATGAACATGTTCTTACCATGGTTCACTTTATACATACCTCCAGGCAAAAGCTCAGAATTACTCTGAAAAAGCTTGACAATGGGAGGGAAAAATATATTATGCATACATGTTTAAGGTTAGTTTAATAGTCATAATTCTTTTTGGACACTATCTACACCTACGATTTATGTAAAAGTTAAAAGATAACTGATGGGAAAAACAAAAGGAAATCAATGGAAAAAAGTTGGTGAATGTGCAAACAGACTCATGGAATATGGATCTCATGCTGAACGAGACTACAGTGGAAAACAGCTATGGCAATGTCAAGCCGCTTGTTTTTGGATGTCATCGTGACAGTCTCAGTGGGGCAATGGGGGTGCACATTCTGTCACAACAGAATTTGTGTCACTGTCCCACTGTCACAAGCGTGAGTCACCAGAGCCTAAGATACTTGTGTGCACACAGAATTTATCAGTGACTCAAAACATCTGCCATTATTGTTTAGTTATTATTTATTTTATTGTTTTTAGTTTTTTTTTTTTTTTTTTTTTTTTTTTTTTTTTTTTTTACATATAATCTATTTACAAAAAAAAAATGTTTGGTTAATACACATCAAAGGGCTAATCCCTTTAAAAATAATAATAATTAAAAATAATAAAAATAAATAATCCTGTAAAAATCCATAAATAAATAATACATTTTATAAACACACATGCATACATATATAGAGAGAGATGCGTAAACATAGAGCTACATAGGCCACAAAAGCTTCTACAATATTATCTATTGGCTTTTGATAACCTGACTGCATGAAGCAAAAGTGCTGACACTGTTTAGTGTTTTCATGCACTGTTAGTATTCTGATACTCTATTCTTATTTGGGAATACATATTTACCTGTAGTCTTAAAGTGCACGTGTAGAAGTGTTGAAGGTATAAGAAGACTTTCTACATCACTGGAAAATGACAGGATTTGTTTGCAGGCTTGTTTAAGATGACCGTAGGTAAAACTCCTCTTAATTTAGCACTCTGTCTTCTTAATTAGACTTTCTGTCTTCTATAAAATATTGTGTTACTGTTTTATGAAGTGATAACAGCTACAAAAAAGGAAGTGGGTGAATGAACTGTCTAAACTATAGACAGTAAAATAAATGGACACAGCGACCCCATTGGATTCAACGGAGAAAAATGAAGTCAATTAGAAGCACGCACTTCCTGGGGGTCAGGCGTACTGCGCAGACTCAAACTGAGCTTGATGATGTAGATGTCACATGAGCAGCCTGTAAGTCTTCTAATCTCTGTGCCAAGAGAAATCTGAATCACCCACTGAATCTTGCAGAGAAGGCAAGCGTGAACAGGAGCAAATTTTGGTAAGTATTATGATTAATTATCTCCCTTGACTTCATACCTCCACGTCCCCCGATAGCCTCATAGAAAGTAAAGGATTGTCTGCGAGCTTCTCCTCCTGTCCATACGGTAATTTCTCTACTGTGCGACAGAGAGTCGCTGGTTATGACGCAATCGTTAGCCTATTTTTTACAAAAACTGCTTCTATGGGACCATAACGTAAGATGCAATGTAATGGAGCCTTTTATACATTTTCGTGTTTCTTTAGAAATAGTTAATAGACAAATGGAGTCTTTAAATGCCTCAGATGTAAAGTTAATCGCTGTCAAAGTGACGCCAAAATGAATGGGAGTCAATGGAAAGATAACAGCAGGTGGGGGTCCGCTAGCCAATGGCGGCGTCCAGGGGTGCTTCTAATATGAAACCCTGCCCCCCTGGTCTAAACGAGATTGAATCTTGAACTGATTTAGATCGGCTCTACATTTGATTACTGATGAACCCATTGGATTCACTGAAAAGAACCGATACAAAAGACTGATCTGAATCGTACTTCTGATTTTAAACAGATTTAAACGGATATTATATGGTAGATACTGTAATTTCTTGTCCCCTGTCCAGACTAGAAGATATCAATAAAGTTGATGTAAAGCCTTTTACATTCAAAGATTGGTAAATCTGAGTGGCCCAAAAGATGGCCCCCTCTGCGAACACCTCTGATTTGAAGGAGCTGACGTCTGTCATGAACAGTCCAGTTATCCAGGTGAAACATTTTATTTTATTTTATAATTTGCTTAAGTTTTTCATTGGTCAACTCAGTCACCTGTCAAAAAAGTACAGATTGACTGGATTCAGTTCAGAAACATTACATTTATGCATTTAACAGATGCTTTTATCCAAAGCAACTTACATTACATCCAGGCTAACAATTTTCTACAATCATGTGTTCCCTGGGATTTGCACCCCCAACCTTGCGCTTGCAAGCTCAGTGCTCTACCAGTTGAGCTACAGGAACACTATCACAAACATCATGGATTGATTCAATTGGGACAAACAGTAATGCTAGTAGGGGTTTGAAGCCAATTGGAATCGGGTGAGGGTTTGACTGAACTGGTTTATCATGTTTTCTGGACACACGAGCAGCAGCAACCATTGATGAACATTAACATAATTTGGCATCAACTCTGGCAAAAATCTAGCATACAAATGGATCCAAAGTTAATAAACATGGACTGCAGGCCCAAAAGTCAAATTAAAACTTTATAACCATTACAAATTAGTCTGGGGCATTGTGGATTTTATTTGTAGGTTAGGAGGAAATGACCCATTTAACGCAATCCATCCTTTTTCACATTTGAATAACAAACAGCACTGTGAGACTGAACTCTCCCTTTAACTAATAAGATCAAACGTTCTGTTGTCCACAGACAACAACTGAGTTAGTAAATCATCCCTCCAAGGTTTTTGACCTAAGTTCCATTAACATCAGTGCCCAAGCCTTAATCGTCATTTAACAACAACTGATGAAGTTCCCATTTCTGCAGCAAAGAGAAGTCTTCCAGGTTCAACCCATAGACAGGTACAGGGCATTTGTAATCGATTTAGAATTTACATAGGTCACAACAGTAATTGAGTAACAATGTTGCAAGAGACTTTGAGAGAAGGAACAGACTTATCCCTTGAGGGATTTCTTTGATTTGCATATAAATGGGCGGGTAAATGCATGCCTGCCATTATCAGCCTGCCTGACTGGCTAAGAGGAGAGGGTAATGAGTGCCTGCCCCTTTTCAATTAGCATGGCAGTATGCATTCCATTTTAGCGCAAAGACATACATACATGACAATACAAGCAGAAAAGAAAACAGTTCTCTCACTCACAGGCAAAACATGATAAACAGCTCAAAACACACCCAAACGACTGCTATGAGACCATGTTAATGTCAAATTGCCTATGAAGCTGAAGAGCAAACCAAGACTGCTAATCATGATCCTGATGATGTTTCATAATGTTTGCATTTATCTATTAAACAGAAAAGCTAGGCCTGGTGGAGCAGGAGTTTATTTCAGATTAAGCATCTGTTTTTTACTGGAAAATCATGCAATGATCTGTAATTCCGAAAGCTAGAGGGCCAAGTGGGAGGAAATGGCTTATTTTAGAGAAGCTATTCCAAGGCTGTTGCTCTTTGTGTTACTGTCATTTGGTGCCTATGACTCATAGCCTTATAAAGTCATTACATAGCTCTCAGTATATGAAATTTACTTCTACTTAATGCAAAATGCAACGGCCACGTGGCAGTCTGTTGGGTCAGTGTGTGAGTGCATTTATTTATTCAGCCTACAGACCTTTGATTGCTCCAACTAAATTACCTCTCCTAAATAAACATAAAGTTGCTTTTTAAGTTAGCATCAGCCTGGGCAACCGCAAACAAACAGACACTGTGAATGGAGCTGAGATAATCATAACCAACTGAGGACAATTAACAACTGGTGGAAGACAGTTGCACCACCAGTAAAGATGAGCTATGACCCCCAGAAGACTTTTCTGGTCTGTCTTTGTAAGAAGTGACTAGAGTGGTCTGCCCAACTCTCTAGGGTCATATCATTAATTGTATTCGTTTGCGGCACCTTTTGTTCACTGTCCTTGAGTGAAATGGCATACAAACCTTACAGTACAGAATGAATGCACGTCTAGTATTATTCTCCTTGACTGTGTTTGGAATAGAATATTAGTGCTCTAAATAGTACTTCACAAACTATAAATTGAACGGTGCCAGTAGTTTTTAGTTTTTTTTTTTGGGACAAATATGATTTATAGAATGGTGATCATAAAGCAAGAGAATATTTTGATTCTTGTTCTTTAGTAATTCAGTTTAAAACAGTTCTTGCAAAAGGTGTTTTACACAGACTTTGTGTGATTTCATGTTTTAGAGGTGGGGTAAATGCAATCCAATAACTGGCCTTAAATATTTGAAACAATATTCAGCAATATTGCATAATTGAATATCCAAAAACTGCATAATTGGTATCCAAGTGCATAAAGTCATATAAACAGCCAGCCGGTAACTACATTTAAGTCAGTTAGTTAAAGCTGAATGTGTTTGATTCTTACCAACTCACAAGAGTTGTTCGGTCAGGAATCAGAATAAACTGTTAATATTTTTGTGTTTATGATCCACTACAAAGAACTGACTCATTAGTCTTTCATTCAGAAATCCAACTAATCATTAATGTCTCTAATTCAAAAAAACAAAATGGATCATCAGGGTCATTTTATAATAAGACTATTGGTAGCTGTTTGTTTCATGCTGTAGTTTCAGTAGATATGTTGTTGCATGGACAAAACCAAGAGTTTTGTAGTATGTCTGAATTCACAGTATTCTTAAAACATTAGACAAAATGTTCAAGGATGACCTACTATGTTGTCATCATTATGTGACTTTTTTTTTGTTATGTGATTATGGGACATATGTAGTATGTCCAGACTATTCACACATTCATATAGACCTTCCTTTTTACATCTGCAAAGTATTAGCATTTTTAAAGAATACCTCCTTAAAGAGTATACTGTTTTGGACACATCAGTCACTGAATGTGTGAATGAATCACTGTTTCTGAATGAATCAGTTAAATGATTGATTCAGTGGTTCATTGCATAAAAACAATTACCTTTTCTCCTTACTTACTGATGATGATGTAAAGATTCAAACTATTTCTGAATATGAACCGATTCTAGGTTCCAACCCTGATCTTAAATGTAGATAGTAGCATTCAAAATCTATTTGGCCTCACTGCCTTGTTTGATTCAGTGTTTGTGTGACGGAGGCCAGCTGGTAAAAGCTGTATGGTTAAACCTCACTCCCCGAACTCAAGAAGTGTACTATTGCATTTTTTTTTTTTAAATCATCAACAAAATCTGACATCAACTGCCCCATAAATATTGTTTCATATGCTCAAAAGGCATTCAACATGTTTATATTTCCAGCTTGGCCAGCTATGTGGCGGTTGGTTCTTTCATTCCACTTTCTTTGATTCATAGTAATGCGATTGCACCATTTTGTTCACATCCAGTTCATGGTAGGATGCCTTTTTCACAAACCCTGTGTGCTTGTCTATATGTCTCATTCTTCCCCTCACAAATCATAGGTGAATCAGTGAAGATGCTTTATAATTAGCACATGACCTGTCTGAACACCTCAGTGCATGCACCAGATTCACGAGTGAAATCTTCTTAGACACACTGAAGGCAATGAGAGGAGACAAGCATGCACAGCTTGTTCCTTCAAACACATCGAGAGCACATCATCTCAGTGGCATAGTTTTGTAAGGTGCCATTTTCATCCCAAGCTCCGTACTCACATTATATGAATATGATAGGCAGCGTACAGATCGCAATACTCATATCATCATCCAAAACAACATTATTATCTTCATCCATGTCATTATTAACATTATCATCATTAACATAATCATGATAATTATAAATGGCTTCTGTCGCAGCGAGGGAGATGTTATGGGAAGATTATATGGAGATGAAGGAAAATGAGGACATCTGTTATTATTATATCCTTTGGTACATTTGGTTTCTGAATTGAGTTACTGGAGAGAAATCAACATGACAGTGGAACGGAGTTACACCAGATCCCCACATACCCTCCCTCTTTCAATTTATTATTTTTTTTTTTTCTCGCTCTTCAGTCTACAGAGAGGGATTGTGTGCAGTACACAGTGTAAATTAGGATGACACTGTTACCGACACAGAGCACACAGAAGAACACACTTTAACTCTTCAGGCTCCAACAAACCTAATGCTACAACACAATACCTTGGCTAAGTTAGCCACTTGATTTATTTATAAATCTATTTATTTATTTTTTGTCCCCTGGAAATATTTTGAAATAAATAAATAAATATATAATATAATATATATATATATATATATATATATATATATATATATATATATATATATATATATATATATATATATATATATATATATATATATATAAAATGTGGCTATATATATAATTCGGTCCCACTTTATATTAGGTGGCCTTAACTACTATGTACTTACATAAAAAATAAGTACAATGTACTTATTGTGCTCATATTGTATTGTAAAACACTTTTGCTGCTATTGAGGTGGGATAGGGGTAAGGTTAGGGAGAGGGTTGGAGGTATGGGTAAGTTTAAGGGTGGGTTAAGGTGTAAAGTATGGGTCAACAGCGTATTTATAAATGTAATTACAGAAATTAAATACATTAAATGTAATTACATGTCGTTTTTTTCTATAAGTACAATGTAAAAACATGTATTTACACAATAAGTACATTGTTCTAAATTATTAATTAAAATGTAAGTACATAGTAGTTAGGGCCCACTTAATATAAAGTGGGTCCTATAATTCTGACTACGGTCTATGTTTATGTTTATTTGTGTACACTGACACTGTACACAAGCCTTAACATTCCGCAAACATATCATACAGGGTTGGACATAAGGGTAAATAAATGATGACTGAGTCAAGATTCAAGACCTGATGTAAGACCAAACTATCTGATGCCAGAAAGCTTGTTCTTGAATCTAGAAACCACTACATTTTTTTTCTTTGCATTACTTTTATTCCTCCATCTAACAAAATGCCACATAGTAAACACTTGCTTTGCTTTGTCGGTTTTTCATCCCTTTAGGCGTCTCTGCTGAAAGCCTTGAAATCCATTACCCATATGTGACGTTTATCTTTTTTCCCTCTCTGAGTGGATGTGCTTTTACTGGATTTTAGCATATATAAAACATGATAATCTCATTACTCTGTCACACATTAAATCAAAACCGAACTGTACTTCTGCTCCATGTGAAAAGAGAACCTAAAAGTATATTGCTTAACATCATCTAAAAGTGAATCCATCAATTTTATGACAAATTTCACTTTTAACTCTCCTCTTGTCCTAAGAAACAGTACCTGTGATCCAAGCTGGCCCAAATTTGACCCAAATTAAAAGGATACAAATCAGACCTGGACAGTAAAAGAGATGAGAGTTACATTTGCAAAAAAAAAAAAAAAAATTCTAGTCAAAGAAAAGAAATGTTGTTTTTTTGGTGTTGTGGCGTTTGACGGGCCCAGGCCTAATTTAGTTTTAAATGAATTCATCTTTTTTATTCCTTGGAAAAAAAGAAAGTCGTATGAGAGTAAGTAAATAATAACATTTATTCAAATAATAACAATGATAAAATTTTTAAGTGAACTGTTTCTTTAAGAAATGTATGAGCTAATTGATCCAGCAAGATAAAGGCCTATCACAATTTATTTATATATTTTATCATTTCAAATAAATGAATTTATTTGAATGATCAAGTAATATGCAGTGTTGCATTACTCGCCGTTGTACCGTAAACCTGGTGCCTGCATCACCATTTTGGAGGTCATGGTTAAACAGACAATAATATCTAACTGCCTTTCCACATGGCTAGCATCTAGCAAGAAGAGGTGTGGCTCAAGGAACAAATAAATCACCTTAACCACAGCGCCACCTTCAATTGCCCAGCCATAAATCAGGGGGTCATGCATTCACGTGCCACCAGCCGTACAAGTCTCCATGTGCATGTTTTATATGTGATTTAATGTTGCAGGTTCATAAATGAAAATGTAACACAAGGACATGCGCCTTTGAGTCTCACATTCCCCTGCAGATCAACTTCTTTCATTTCATTTATGACATGGATGCGTAATGAAGTTCCTTATTTAGTGGTCCCTTGCCTTGATGTGTGAAGGTCTGACTGATTACTGCATTGATCAGTGGGTGGAACAAACAGTTGCTTGAACAATGCATTGATTGATTCATTGATTGACTTTATTAGTTTACTAGATTTTTCTTGGGAGAGAAATAGATTAAGGCCCCATGGTCCCTAATGAAACAAAAACAATATGGGAATATGCTGGAAAAAGTAGTGCAATATATTATAGAATACATTTCTATATTTGGGAAACTAATGCTTATATTTTTCAATATGCCTCATTGTATGCGTGGACCATGTATGGCTATATTTTGATATGTCTTGATTAAAAAAAAAACATATTTATATTGAAATAGTTTTTTGGAACACTCAGTTAATTCTCTTTTATGAGTTAATGTATGTCACACACTTTTATCTTACTTTATTGATTGCATAGTTACACATTTAATCTGCAAATATGTGTAGTAAATGTTTTACTGTGAAATTCTTTATGGACAAAATATTATTTTATTATATATAAACATACATGTGATTTATTAACGTACTATAAAATTCTGTATATTCTGAAAATAAATAAATACAAATTAATATAAAATATTAATCATTTTCATATAAGGAAATATATATTGTATATTTTTGTTGTAGTGTTGGACAGACAAATTAAATGTTAAATGAGCAGCTAGTTTAATTTATGATTTTATGATATTTCAATCAAGCATTCGTCTGTAAATTAAAACTTTTGAAAGACTGCCAGTTATTATATTTTCAAATGTCTAAATAACAATGAAAGTAATTATAGTATTCACTATTGAGTACCTAGCCCATGGAGGATGGAAGGGTGTAATCAACTAATTACTTCCAAGCATTTCAATCTCGTGCATTCTCATAATTTTTCTCTTTTGCTCCCATTGGTGACCTCATGAAGACTTTTTAAAAAGAACTTACATGAAAAGTAAGCAGGCCTATTAGATATTGTAATGGATCCTACAGCACTCACAAATAAACCCATTACAATATTAACCGACTCATGTAAAAGACATGACTGGACGTTTTTAGAATTCACTGTTCTGTGTTGTATCCAAAATATCTTCTCTTTTACTCTGTCTATCTTTCAGACGCAGCAAGTATGAGCTGACAGGAGGTATCAAAACAATTAATATCACTCAGCTGTGGGCAGCTGCTGCTTTCAGAGAGATCTGGTGGCGAGATCGGCTTTGACATCAAAAGCGTGAGTCTAGCGCTTCCTCTCGACATGAGCACCGTTCCACTGTCTCACATAATTGCACACTGACATCAATTAGACCTTAATGAGGGCACCCAGATTAGATCCAAACAGAGAAAATATGAAATGTGACCTTTCGTGAACTGAGAACACGTTTGCGTTCATCTGGTAGGAATAGATTGGACACTGGCCCAATTTGGGTTTTGTGGCCATAATATTTACAGCGTTGAAAAAATAGATACAATTTGGACTCCTTCATCTAAAACGCTGTCAGCATCTCATGTATCACAATGGTTTGCACTGACAGTTATTGTTCGTATGTTGTTCTGTGTCAGCTGTCAGATCCGTTTTCAACATTTACCTTTGTTATACTCTCCAAAATGGTGCTAGGGTTATTGAATAAATGAAGTAATTATTTATTTAGTTGTATATGTATTTTTTGCTCACAAAAAGTGTTCTCGTAGATTCGTAATATTACAGTTGAACCTCTGATGTCATATGGATTTTTTTAGGACTTATGGGTTGGAAAAACATGAGGATGAGTGATTAATGACAGAATTTTCATTTCTCTGTGAACTATCCCTTTAACTACAGAGAAACAATGAAGAACTAACTATAACTAAGGCTTGGGCGTCATGCGCTCATGGTTTTTGAGGGGCAATGATGGTGGGGGGGGGGCGGTTGGTATGGGTTCATGCTTGTCATGTGACAGAACAACCACGATAGCACTGTATAACATATGTAGGCTTATGTTTTATTGATTTATTTCCCCCTTTTACGTTAACGGATATCAGGAAATATCTTATGTGTAAATTTACCAACACATATTTGAGTATCAAGATATTTTCTGATATTTTCCTTATTCGTTTCGCACCTTTACAGATTATGTTATTTGATCAATGAATGGTGATGGAAAAAGTAGACTAATAGTGTTGTCTATTAGCTACACATAAAAACATGACTTTTTACTTAAGTACCATGCTACAGTAAAAATGCCATAAAATATTTTTAATATGACTGACTTTGCATTTAATGAGAATTTTATAATGTTATTTATTAAGTAATATATTAGTAATACATAATATTACATTATCAAAGACCATTTTCATACAATCTTGCCAGAGATCAGGCACGCTCAAAAACTGAAGCTGTTTACACTGTGAAATTAATATCTCAGCTCACATTCGTCTCTGATTGGCCATTGCGTCCATAACTCATAATCGTGTGTGATTATTTATTATGCAGCGTTGTACAAACGCATCTGCATTCACTTTGAATGGGCATGACGCCTCTAAGGCAGACAAAACACAAACTGAATATGAAAATGAAAACAACGGTGTGTAATTATTATAATGCATTCTGCTCCGTATGGCCTTCCATATTCCAGTGTTATCAACTACTTTAGATAGAATATAAATTGCAATTTTTCTTTTTCTTTACTCTTTCTTGATTATTTGGTTGGACTGCCAGGGGTTAGAATTATAAAAAATCAACTAGAAATGCAAAATAAGATGGAAACCTTCACATAATTAGAATGTAATGTAATACATTCATTTAACAACAACATGCCACACTGCTGTTTGAAATGTTTATCTTTGGATACGCCATACATTCTACTGTAATATAAACTACCAGGAAGTAAGCGATGCAGTGTAGACTGTGCAGTATGCTAGAATTCCATTCTGAACACAGTTTGCATCGATCAAACAGTGTTTTTGTGTTGAAGCATGAAGGGAACGGGTAACCAGCCTAATAGATAGACAGCTTCCTGTTCAGAGGGTGTTTTGTTCCCTCATCAGGATCCAATAGCAGGAACTGCACGCTTTGATAGAAAAACACTTCCCCCAGAGCAGAATACAGCTCCCAGGAGGACACACAATGACATCACTGCTCAGAGTTATTGTTTCAGAAAAACAGTTTGGAATTAGTTCAGTCAACCCTAGATGTGTAGTATATTTTGTCCCCACAGTGAACACAGAAACCTGAAGTAAAACCTGCCCTGTAGCAGGTCATGTACATGTTGCCTCCATGTTTCTAGCATTCACCTTTCAAAAAGCTCATGCAAATGTAGGTTTACAGTTTGTTCCAAGTTAGTTGCTTTACTGAAGTCAACACTGCTTTTTTTCTAGCATCCGAACATTAAACTGAGATAGGAGGAAGCTTTTTTTCACACACAATTACACATCTTGCCTATAACCTCCAGGAAGACTGTCCCTTTAATGAAAATGTGCTGCAAGTTGCTTTAGATGTTGATGTCAAATTCCAAAATATCCTTATGCAATTTAGTCTGTCGTAAAAATACCTATAATATTAAATTTTCATAAATATTTAAATTAGGCAATTTTGCAATTAATTTTTAGCTAAGGTGACTTTGAGTGGATGTAAATCCGATCTCTTCAAGCACACACAGATGTAGTTCATCACATTAACACATTCTCTAACTTTCACAGCCAAAAAATATAACTTTTGAAGTCAAATTCTTTATGATTTAAAACCTAGCAGACTTTATTTAACAAAAAAAAATTTTTGTGCGCTCTTTCTTTAAAATAAATGCCACTTGCTTAGATATTTTGTTATCTAATCCAGTGACATTCAGATATTTTTATATGTGGTTTATTGGGGCCACTGCACACCTCAAAACCAGACGTGATCCATTTGAGAGGGAGTTCAATTCAAAGAGGAGTTTGTGTGCATGAAACAAGGGATGATATTGCAGAAAATTCTTTCCTCAGGCTGTGAAAATCATAAACTACACACACGCACACACACACACACACACACACACACACTGCTGCTGCTGCTGTTTGCCGGCAGGTATGTCACCAGGGACAGACTGACCTGTTGTGACACTCTAAAAGGCACATAAACTCCTGGGAGAAAGCAATAACACACACACAGCCTCAAACACAGTTCAAATGATTGTATATAAATGTCCTGTTAATGGTGACAGAGCCTTTAATTCTAAACACACTGTATTTAATATTTTATAAAGCGTAGAGAGTGTACACGATAAGTTCAGGTATGTGCATACAGTGTGAATGTGTTAAATGGCATTATTGGCAGTGTCTTGTGGCAATTTATTAATACTTAAAGGGGTCATATGACTTGCTGAAAAGAACATTATGTTGTGTATTTGGTGTAATGCAATGTGTTTAAGCAGTTTAAGGTTAAAAAACACATTATTTTCCACATAATGTACATTATTGTTGCTCCTCTATGCCCCGCCTTTCTGAAAAATGCAGATTTTTACAAAGCTCATCGTTCTGAAAAGTGAGTTGTATGCTGATTTGCCAGCTATCCAGTGCATTGTGATTGGCTAAATACATCAAGCTTGTGACAGAAATGTTACGCCCGTTACCATATTGTTATGCTGAGTCCTGGCTCTGCAAGACAAAGCCAATAAAACCCATTACAAACTAGGAATTTGTAGCATCCAGTGTGGACATAATTAATGATTATAATATTACGCGCCGCGTAAACATAAACCCATGTCTGCATTTGTGACTGGAGAAACGACAAACAACAAGCGCTACTCTACTTCTGCTTAAAATGTTGTGTCTGAATAATAAGTGGCAAATTCTTTAAATATAAAAAAAAACTTACTTACAGGCTTACTTACCAGACTGTCCTTGCAAATTTGGAACTGCCCCACTTATATATCATATATCATATCATATCATATATATATATATATATATATATATATATATATATATATATATATATATATATATATATATATATATATATATATTAGGACTGGTAATTTAAAGTGTTAATTAGATTAATTATGGAGAAAAATAACTCGTTAAAATTATTTACGCATTTGACGCACTTGCCCCGCCCCAGACCTATGTGGATCATCTGCCATTTCATACAATCGATTGATGACTAATATAAGGCAGGGCAACAAATTACTGTGTGATGGGGCCTAGAAAATGTCCCTTAAATTCAAGATATGGGGCAAAACGCCCATTTGAGATTGTCTCATATTTACATCACATAGTTTAGCAATATCAAACTAGTGCAAATGTGATACTCATTTTACACAACAGTTCATTAAGAAGTGAATATTGTGACACAATGTCTGTTTTGCTCAATTTTGCCAACCAGAAGATAAAGACAAAGCAGAACTGTTCATCTCCAAGCAACCCACAGCTGCACTTCATTTCTTAATCCATGTTTTGAAGGAATTGGGTGAACCATTTGACGAGTTGAACCATTGGCCATAGTCGCATTGGATTTGAAGTGGCGCTGCACAGACCGATTGGTGTATGACATCAAAGTACTGCGGGAGCGATTCAGCACAAGGGGTCATCTGCTCTCTAATAATCTATCTGATGATGATGACCAGCTTCAAGTCGAACAAGCTCAATGATTCAATGAACCATTCATAAAGAAACCTTTACTTCACTCCTAAATGAATCAGCCATTTGAATGAATCAAATGAATGAATGAATGAATGAATGAATGAATGAATGAAATGAATGAATGAATGAATGAATGAAATGAATGAATGAATCAATCAAATGAATGAATGAATGAATGAATGAATGAATGAATGAATGAATGAATGAATGCCTCGATGACTTAATCATTTAGACATTTACCACCACCTACTGTGAGCTTTAGTTTATTATTATTATAGAGTATCATTTCAATAAAGTAATAATTTCATATTTTCATAGTAATAATAATAAAATTAAGAAAATAAATTATTAAAGTTATAGTTCACCCAACCAAAAATGACAATTCTGTCATCATTTACTCACATGGTCCAAAAGATTAAGCTATATGTAATACATTTTATCAGACAAAATATTATACTTTTTGTAATGCCTGTTTGATGCTTTACACAATGCATATATATGTGTGTGTGTGTGTGTGTGTGTGTGTGTGTGTGTGTGTGTGTGTGTGTGTGTGTGTGTGTGTGTGTGTGTGTGTGTTTAACTACCTGTTAAAAAAAGGCTTCTTTTTAACATGAATAATCATTTATAGTGATACTCAAATCAGGATCTTTTTAGACATTCATTCTGGGCCTGACTTTCATTTTTGAAAATGGGGTGAATTCCCCTCTTAGATGACACTTGTGGGAGGGAGGTTTTTTAATTATTTTAATGGTGGAGGGGGGAATCTTTAGACTTTTTTTTTTTTTTTTTTAAATATGTAATGTAATGTTTGATCATGCTGTATATTTTAGTTTTTACCATTGGGGAATTGTTAAGTGTGCATGACATAAGCACACAGTCTCTGGAGAGTGCACAAGTGGTTTAAATACTGTACAAACTTAAAAAAAAGAAATGCAAATGATAAACTTTAGCCACGATGCATGTAAACTGTGACAATTCCTGTGTCAACCGTGCAGTGTGCAGCTCGCTTATAGTGCAGACGCGATGTGGTGTAAATAAGTTGTCCTGGAGCTTATCGGTAGTCCGGTATGGACACACATATTCTCAACATCACACCTTCCGAAAATGAAGCTGATAACTGTCTGGAATGGAGGGAGGCCAGATGGAAGGGCAGTGCAAGATATCTATCCTGTAACCACCATCACAGCTGTTAAATAAACACAAATTATTCACATTTTATTTGGTCATTTTTATTTTCTACAAATACAAAAGCAACAAATTATTATTTTTCCCCCTGTTGGATTTTAATATTGGTACTGTGGCCATCTCCTCTTCATCTGTCTGTGATACTGGTGCTGGTTCTCATCCCATTTTTGTAGCATGTTGGATTAGAGAACATTTATTTGAAAAAGCATTAGACTGTGGGATAAGCTGCTTCACATTGAAATAGATATACATTCAATGATATTTATTGAATGTCAAATAGCCTACTTGTTAATTCATGTTAGCCTACACCCATTTTACGCCTGAAGCTTTACCTGACTGAATTATGTTTTTATGTTTAATTTCTATTTCTTGATTTCTGCTGCCACATTTTTTTTTCCTTTTCTCTCTGTTTTATTTATTTATTATTTTTTTGCCTGTGGGATATCATGAAAATTAATATAGTTCAGTAATTAAATTTTCTGCCAGTTTTCAACTGATAACATTGATTTAAAATTAAAATGTTGAAAATTCAGCTTGAATCACAGAAATAAATTATATTTTAAAATAATTATTTTAAAGTGAAATACTATTTCATAACATGAATCAAATAAAGGCAGCCTGCTTAAAATTTAAGATTTCTTTCAAGAATCTTATCCTGAAACTTTTGAAAGGTAGTATACAGTGTGTGTGTGTGCTCTTGTTTTTGTGACATATCAGGACACAACTTTGTACAATGACATGGGTATGACACAGGTATTACAAGGAGAGGGTGACTTATGAGGACATAACCCATGTCCCCATTTTTCAAAAGGCTTATATATATATATATATATATATATATATATAATATATATATATATATATATATATATATATATATATATATATATATATATATATATATATATATATATATATATATATATATATATATATTGTTTGTATTGTACTTAAACAAGGTGGACATAAATATTTGAAACATGCTTGTGGGTATATAATTATCTCATTAACACCCCCTTTCCCAGCTCACCCACAGCTTTCCATGGAAGAGACATTAATTAGTGTGTTTGGAAGTAAACAGAGAGAGAGGTAAACAGTACACCGTAACTAATAACGGAGTGGCCGTGAGTTAGAGCAACATGTTCAGATTGGATACAGCAGAAGCAGCTGCAGGAGACAGCTAATGGCTTTTAAATGACTGACAGATGACAGTGTGTACGCTTTCCTAATTGAATAGAGAAGGCCATCGGATCCAAAAATATCCTCCATGAATTTATCTCTCCTTAGTGTGTTCTTCATTAAAAAGATTTAAAGGACAAAAGAGTGATAATAATGGGATTAACTTGTTAAGCAACCAATAATAAATATTGACCATTGACTATTAAGTAATATTAATGTACACTTTCACTTCCCATATGCCAGTTCTAAAACCAATCAATTTCATTATCTTTAATTAAGGTCTTTTCAGTATTTATTTATAATTTAAGATCCATTATTATTATTATTATATTAATATCTTCTTTTGTGTTCTGCAGAAGAAAGTCGCTGAACATTTATCAAAACTAGTAATTATTTTTGAATAAAATATTTTACAGTGAAAAAATAAAATAAAAAACCGAGTGCATCCTTACTTTCCTAACAAGAACAGCAG
Organism: Carassius auratus; assembly: GCF_003368295.1. NCBI lineage: Eukaryota > Metazoa > Chordata > Actinopteri > Cypriniformes > Cyprinidae > Carassius > Carassius auratus. The sequence goes on along the minus strand of NC_039251.1, from coordinate 21,019,255 downwards.
TAGAGGGTCTATAGGAAGGGTACAAGATGAAATGCAATATGTTAGGAAGACAAACACATTTACAACGCAGAACACCTTGACCTCACAAACAGCAAAATAATTGAGAGTTCTCTGAATTTTCCAGCTGAGAAATGGTTCTCATTTACAGCTGCGGTTATTAAAAGTGAGTAATATAGGTATGAGTGCAGAATGTGGCTAATAAATGAATGGGGACAGGGTGTGCCAAATCAACCCAGTCTGACTGAGCATAGAAATGGTATGAAGAAAAAGTAATTTACAACAACAAGGTCAGCGAACATTATATGAGATTCATGAATATGTAAAATCCAATGAAAGCCTTTTCATTAGAGATTCATTTAGATGTTAAACAGAGGTTTATGCATGGTAACAGAAACAGTTTCTTGTAAAAATTTAGCAAACTACATACTTCTGCTCTTTCATTCTTATTTATTTTTCTTTACACATAATTTGAGAATCCTCAATTCACAAAGTTACAAGCGCCAAAGCTCAGAGTATAATTTCTTAATACATTTTTACATACTATGTTTTCCTTCACTGGATAAAGGGGACTTGGGAAGAAAAACAAACAAATAAATAAATAAATAAATAAACTCTACAGGGGCAGTAAAATATTAATTCATTAAAGTAAATAAACAATTCACAATGGATCTTAAATAATAAATAAATTATGAAAATCATTTTTCTTTACTATTATGGCATTCCCTCATTTATTTAGTTAAATTATCAGCAAACATTTTTTGACCCTGGACTCGAAAACCATTCATAAGGGTCTTTTTATTATTATTATTGAGATTTCTATTGAGACTGAATAAATACGCTTTCCATTGATATATGGTTTGTTAGGATAGGTCAATAAAATTGGCTGAGATACAATTATTTGAAAATCTGAAATCTGAGGGTGCAAAAAAATCAAAATACTGAGAAAATCGCCTTTAAAGTTTTCCAAGTGAAGTTCTTAGCAATGTATATTACTAATCAAAAACTAAGTTTTGATATATTTACAGTAGGAAATGTACAAATTATCTTCATGGAACATGATCTTTACTTAATATTTTAAGATTTTTGGCATAAAAGAAAAATCTATAATTTTGACCCATACAGTGTTGTTGGCTATTGCTACAAAAATACCTGTGCTTTTTGGTAACCGGTAAATGTCACAAATTTCTTAAATTTTACCATAGAAATTGAGCAAAAGCTCAAACAATTGTCATTACGTTTCTATCCTAACATTCTTTTTCCTTTAATAAAACTGCAAAACATATTTTAAGAATCAGATTACAAAAGCCATAAGTTTCAGTTCACCCCCCTACATATCATTTAGACACACCCCCTGCATTGAGCCGCAGATAGTTCTGCACCTGTAATGTGACGTGACAGCAGCACTGCTGGTTTTCTGTCTGGCTGCGTGTCAACACACCACCGATTTTATCTCCCGCATCATCTCAACCGCAGCTGCACCAAAGCACTTCCCCGGAGACTCTGTTCCCAATTCAATTACACGATCACACATTAGAGGTCAATTCAAACATTTTTGGCAACAGTCACTGCAAAACCAACCTGTTTTCCTTTCTGGGCGAAATAAACTAAATAGCACAATTTGCTGTGAATACATTTATGTGAAATAACAGCAGGATTCTTGTTTATGAAACTCATCTATTAATTCATATTCATCTCTTATTGAGGTTGCTGCACACACCGATTCATGAATACACAGACTGAAGTTTTCACACTCAGGGTTTTATTACTGTAAAACGTCTAACAAACTGAAAAAAATGTATTCCACTTGTGGATAAACAAACAGAAGTGAGTAATGTCCACTAAGGCAGAGACCAAAAGAAGAAATGCTCATTTCTGCCGTGAAAGGAAAGCAATCATACTCTAAACAAACATATCTCATCAAAACTCACATCAAGGCAGTCGGCTAAAAACAAAATCCCTCATCTTTCCTTTCAAACTGCAAGTCCTGCTAAATACTGTTGAGAAAAAGAGCCATGGAAAAACACATGAAAGCAAGAAGATGCAGAAATGTCTCGGCAGCTTTGAGCAAAACAACATTTGTCACGTGCAGTCATTCAAATGTCAAAAAAGCCAGAAAAACCCATAGAACCCAACGGTTTGGGGTTTTCTTTTGAGTAAAACTGTCCCAGAGGTCACTGCAGCAACACTAGTATTCATTTGGATGTCTTTGAATGTGGCGAGACTGCAAACAAACTAGAAAGGTAGCATTGCGAGTGTGTTTGCCAATGTACGATACTCTTGTTTACAACTGTGATACTTTGGTATCATTGGCACCAGAGTAGCTTCATATGCGGATATGGCAGAGGGATGAGAAAAAAAGAAGAACGGTCAATGATATAACACTACATTTCTCAGCTCTGGCACGTCACACAACACCGTTTGAGACTGTGCAAAAGAGAGCGATCGAAACTATTCTGTAAAGGAAAAAAAAATGGACAAAAGTGAGAAGGAATGTGAAGCAGACTGACATGATGGACTCAGAAGTACATGTCCTGGAAGAGGTTCTGGCCCATCTCAATGTACGCCTCTTTCTCCTGAGCACTCATCTGTTCCACCAGCTCGGGTCTCTGGCTCACTTCCCTGTAAGAGAAAGGTCTTCCCCCACCATAACTACAGGGTCGTCCCCGACCTCCTCAAACTCATCATCATCATCTTCGTCCTCCTCATCCTCTTGTTTTCCTGGCCGCAGGGCTGTAGCGTTGCGCATAGTGTGGACTGGAGCCTGAGGCAGTGAGTCTTCATCTGATTCACTGGTATCGCTGTCAGAGTCGCTGGCGTTAGCCGCTGGAACGGTCGGTCTGGAGACGACAGCACCTCCTGGACCAGCTCCGCTCCTCTTCTCGTGAATGAGGAGAGCCAGCATCACCTCCTCGTTCTCATCCTGTGCAGCTCCTCGTCCAGTCATTCCCTCCTGGGTTAATACAGAGTCCTCGCCAGCTGGTGTGTAAAAATTGGAAGAAAAGAAGAAAATAATCGAGTGAAATTAGATGCATGTCTTCTTCACCATAAATGTGCTATACTTTCTAAACTCTTCTTTCTGAAGCCACAAGACAGCTTTATAGGAACGGGGTTGATTTTCAATAACAATCTTGACTTCCAAGTACTCGAATTTAATTGCAATAAATTAACTGTACATTTGGTTTCTTCTCCTCTTTCATCAATGATGTTGAATATGCATTTACGTTTTTTTTTTTATATATATATATATATATATAATTTGAGTACGTGAAAGCAAAGTTTCTCAGTGAAAAATGACTTAAAATTTATGTCTATTTACAAATAAAATAAAGAATACATATTCTACTAAATATGTTTTTGTGTTCCATAAAAAAAAAAATCCAAAATGTTTGGAATGACGATAAATATCCCTTTTTACCAATTTGTGCGCTTGCTCTTATAAATAGATAGACTATGCATTCAGACCCAAGAAGTGTATAAACAAGAGGCAAATCCAAAAAATGCATGAAACGTTGTTAAATATGTGACCATGACCACAAAAACCACTTTCAAAATAGTTGATGTGACTCACGTTGCTTCAGAGCATCTGTCTCGTTGTACGCCCCCTGCACTGTGCTTTCCGTCAGCCATATGGGCCTCTCTTTGGGGGCCTTTCCCTCGGTAGTCTGGCCAGGCTGAGGCTCCTGGTCTTCCATGCTGATGACCACATCCTGCGAGTAGAGGTCATACGATGAGCCTTTGTTTTTCCATACTTCCCGACCAGGTGCCCCTGCACCAGCTCCTCCTGCGTTCTGGGCGGCCCGCTCCCGACTGCGGAAAATAGCAAAGGTGGATTATAGTGTTTATTTAAACATTATTTATTTGAATATTTATAGTTTTTAATAATCTGAATTAACTCTATATTTTTTTTATTTTGTTGCATGCTTTTGTCTTTTTTGTTTAATAGTTTTAGTTGAAAACAACACGGTCTAGTGCATAAACCTGCCCCTCGACTGAACAGGAGGTGCTGACCTTTGTTTTAGGGCTGGGATTTCTGACGGTTCGGGCTCCAGAAGATCATGTGACAAGTTAATGTCCTCCGTCTCTCGTAGCAGTACATAGATGGGTTCGATCTGCTCGTTGAATCGCGCCACCAAAGTGCGGGCGTCTTTCTTTGGCACGGCCGATTCGTCCTCCTCTACTTCTGTTTGACAGAAGGTACAGCGGAAGGTTCCTGTGTTTGAAAAAAAAAAAAAAGTCTTAAGCACAATAGATCAAAGTGTTGAAAGTACCATTCTGCTTATCGACCCTCATTCTCAACTACTTCACCGCACCACATCCATCACACTTGGCATCTCCAGGTCATTCGTTTTGGAAGTTAGAGCCCAGAAAAACTTTGTTAAGTGGCTTTATATCTCTGGCTTGCTGTGAGCCAGAGGCTTGGATTCCACTTCTCCTTTTCCCACAGACATGGTGCCAATTGTGCAGTTGGAGCAAATGCCAAATCTGGCCCACCTATCCTTTGGCGTTTCCACCAGGCAGTTATGGGACCGAAAAATCGGCTTTGCTCACAAACCCGCTGGTCTCGAACCAGGAACTACTAACATCAGCAGCCAGCGGGTGAGAAAATGTTGTCACCATTCAAAGTTTTCAAAACAGCAACGAATCAGTCTGGCTAAACAAGACATACTCGTTATAAATGACTACTTGACTTTTGGGATCCGACAATGCTGCACACTAAGTCTAAAACAAAATGATTAATTTACAAATACACATCATTATAATTGTCTTTACGGTCACTTTTAATCAGCTGAAAAATCCTTGCTGAATAATTGTAAATCTTATATCAAAAACTTGTGATTGTATTATTCTCAAAATAAAATATTTTATTAAAATAAAACAGCACTGCTACCAAAAAGGAAAAAGCATTTATATTTTAAGGAACTACAAAAAGAACCAAGCTGCGGTACATTTACAATTCAATGCCATCTAGAGGATGGTGCCAAAACCACTGCTGACCATCTAATATTACTGAAAGAGGAAAAACAGTCACGGACACAAGGACAAACATACGCAAACACACATTTTGCCCCAGAATTCACTGATGGCTCCATGGCAAGCGAAGCTGGTCTGGTTTGCCATCTGCTGCTGAAGTTATTTACAGCCTCCTGACAAGAACACACACAGCAGGGCCCTCTGTATGAGTGTGTAGCATACTCCAACCACTAACTGAATATAAAGTACATGCCTTGACATATTTTACATATGTGTGTACTTGGCATTTAATGGTCAGTCACAGATGGTGCTGCTGTTTATTGTAACCTTCCTTTAATGGTAATCTTTATTTAGAATGTCTCTCAACTCGTTTTCATGTTTTGCTATCATGAACACACCAGCAATGTGTTTTTTATGTTTAATTACTCCCATGTTATGTGCTGAGTGCATGGTGAAACAGCTTCTGAGTTTCTGGCCTTGAGGGGAATCGAACAAGTAAACGATACGCCGCAATTTCCATTTTAAAAGCTTTACTGGAAAGTTGACAACAAAATCTGTGGAGGTGCTCCTGAAAAACAATCACCTCCAGCTAGGCCTTTTTACTACAGATGTTTTCTCTTTTCACATCACGTCAAATTTGACACCGCTCCAGAGGAAATATTGACAAGCCCGGAGTGCAGAGAACAATTTTACTGCAGCCCTCCTGGTCAGTCAGTCTGTCTGCCTGTCTTCTCTCTCTCTCTCTCTCTCTCTCACACATACACCACACACACACACACACACACTTTACTGCACTGCCCTTTCATTATTTTTCTATGTAAACATAATGTAAAAACATCTATCTAAAAACAGCACTAAGAAATGCTGCATTGAAGTAGTTCAACTTTTGCAAAACAAATTTTTAGTAATTAAGCTTATTTTTTTCATTACACTACCATGCGTCTCACATTTTTAAACACAAAATAGTTTTCCCCCCAAGGTTTTTCTGCATGAAAGTATGCTGGATGACATCTTTGAACATTTTGTTTGCGTCTTTCGCAGCATCCGGCCTGTGAAACCGCATTATAAAAATATGCCACTAAAGTTTCAAAGTTACTTTGTATTTTTTATCCACTATACTGTATCTCACATTTTTGCAATTCACTCCACTGTCATTTAATAGTTTTTTTTATGTAGGTCTCTTTCTCGCTGCTTTTATAAAGTTTAGTATATGGACACTGCATTTTTAAAATGATGTCAACACATCTTGTGTTCTTTTCCTTTCTGCTGTTACATCTACATCTTATGTTTTTAAACACATGAATGCGTCCTGTATCAACTTCAACTGAGTCAAAAAAGGCACTGCTCATTTGGGTTACAAAAGTAGCAAGATACATCTCAGTGATCAAATATGTATGTGAACAATAATAAAAAAAAATCAAACTCTGGAACCCAAAAACATGCATTTGAACCAACTCTAAAGTGACCGAAAGAAAGTTAGTTCACTAGCTCAGAAAGGAAACTTTACAAAATTCTTCCAAAGGGAGGCACTGACCAATGTTAAGGGATGTTATATTAAGAAATTATTATTTTTTTTCCGTTTTTCTTTTACATGCCAATAGAGGCTTCCAGCCAAAATAATTCTGTAGAGATATCAAATCCAAAGTCTTGGACAATAAGCGATATTGCACATGCACACACTCTTGTTGTAATCTTTGTTTTCAGTCAAAGTGTGCACTGGGTCTGTGCGTACACATTGTACTGTCGCAATGATCTAAAGGAACATGGCACGCTGCTGTTAGCGTGTAGGCATACATTAAGGATTCTGCCGGGCCTGGTGTCTTTGTGTTGATAGTTTTTGTATTTTCTATGAGATATGAATAGGTCTGGTTTAAATTACATAGCATTCGCTCCAGTGAATCAGAGCTCTTTTGAAAACAGGACGGCGCTTTGTTCTGTCGTCGACACCAAATACAAAAGGACTTTTGTGATCAGCCCTTAAAAGATGAATCCAGCATCATTTCAGCATTTGAGAGAGGAGAAAGTTTTTTTTCATGATGGGGTCTGAGCAACTGTGACAAATGTACCGCATTGATTCTAATTGCAGCAGTGCTAATGCAATAAGAATAATTACAATATAAATACAGTTAAAAAATACCGTTAACTGTTCTCCTTTGGAGGAATGTATATAGATGACTTCTAATAATAACTGTTCTGGATTCAATACAAGTTAAGCTCTACAGACAGCATCTAAAACCCTATTCAGAAAGGATTAGTTTTCAGGACAGAACGTCCAAAATCAGTATCCCCCATCATCAGTAATTCACACTGGATTTGCAATGTCTGCAGGAAATGCCCAGATGGGCATATCCACTACATTTATGTGAAGCTGTTGGAAATGACTTGTTGGAATTGTCTCTTCTGCTCACAAAGGTGCACTGTAAAAAAAAAAAAAAAAAAAAAAAGTCCCATAAAAAATGGTAAATGACTGGCAGCTATGCCTGCCAAACAAAACTTTTTAAATTAAAGTAAATTATCGTAACTGAAACAAGGAATAATCTGTAAAATAATCTGTAAAATAAAGATTTTACACCTTAAAAAAATGTCCTATGGCTGCCAAACAAAACCGTAAAAATTTAAGTAAATTATCGTAATTGAAACAAGGAAAAATCTGTAAAATAACATTTATTTTCTGTAAAAACTTAATTTAAATTGTTTGTACTTTATTTGAATTTAAGATATTTTACTTTAATTTTAAGTTTTCATTTTACTTTTGATCGAATTTAATGTATGCTCTTTTAATTAAAATAAATTTCTTTAAAAACATTACTTGGAACATTAAACGCTAGCATAACCATGTCTGTAAAGTATACCAAATACAATAAGTCAGTAATCCTGTACATCGAAGTCTTGAATCAGAAAGACAGCCAGTTGATTCATGTCTCAATATTATTTGTCTGTTAAAAGAAAAAGAAAAAAAAAAGTTTGTGTGGGCATTATTACAATTCTAAAATTATCAAATGCATTAAGAAACTATTTAAAAAATATATTTTAGATGCTTCTTTGGTAGTTCAATTACTCTAAAATCAAATAATCTGTATTAGGGCCAAGGTTATATAACATGGCATCATTTTAAATAAAGTGCTCACTGATTAAAGCTTTCACTGAAAATGATGTGTTTTTAATTTTCTGGTCTCTTTCCATTGACCAACATCCACTCCAGACAGCTGCAGGACTAAAGAAACAAATTTCTGAAAATGAGTTAACCCACTGCCATTTCCTGATTATTGATGGCATACAATATGCCAAAAATAATAAAAATCAGCCATTCAAAAAAACATATTTGCAAATCTAAATATTGGGTGGTTACAGCCCTGTTCTTTGCAGACGTGCGACTCAGATGGAAGGAGGAAAGACTAGAGGGAGATAACAAAATGAGGCAGCGTGAAGACATGCCGAGATAGGATCAGCGAGTGACTTATTACCGTGCAAGCCTGACCTGTCAGATCTCCTTATCTCCCGTAACACCTCACCAATCAAAGAGATTTTCATAGATCAATTATTTTTTATTTTTGCTCAACGAGGGGGGACCTGGATGCGCTTGACCAATCAGATCAATACACTTTTCTGTTCTTAGCCGCAACTAAGCCACCTAAGCACAAAACGCAGCACAGGGTGAAAACAGCCAGTCGCAAAACATCCACATTTGAGCCCTCTCTGAGGACAAAGAACACAGTGCATCATGAAACTCATGAATGTTTAGAAATCCTTTCAGGGACACGAGTCCAGGAGAGAACATGGGAAATAAGTATGTGTTCAATATCAGGGTCTACACAGGGTTAGGTGCCTCATCGTTGGCTGTTCGGTTCTTCTGCTCTATCCTCACCAATCCTCCTGATGTGTATCCTAGCAACAACTTTGCCTCCCTGCCTGCCAGTTTGCTTTCAGCAGAGGTGAGGGTGAACATGTGCCATGCGCTCTTTACCTGTCTTTCTATTCCTCTAACACTCATCACTCACCTCTGACACCGCTCTCAGTCCTCCAACGCTCTCTCTCTCTTATTTCTGTTCCTCTCGTGTGTCCATCACTCTCTTAAACATATGATTTCTGTACAGAGGAGTTCCTCCTGTCTGTTTGGTACAAGACGGTCTACAAAAGCCCTATGCAAGACTCTTATATAAATGTTGGGCTCACAAATATAAGAAATTACATGAAGTCAGGGACAAAGACAGAAAAATAGTCCACAGTTAATGATTTAACTAAACCCAATTAAGTTTTGTGCTGTATTGTTTTGGTTTACTAAGAAGAAATGGCTCATAAGAGTCATTTGTTCAGTAAGCAGTTTAAAGCTGTCACTAACTATTATTTTGGTAATGGAGTAGTCGATTATTCTGATGATTAATCGAGTAATCGGATCATTTTTTGTGGTAATAAAAAGACTTAAGCAAACAGAAGACTTTAAAATGACTTAAAATACACATACAATATCATTGATGCAATAACAATTGGTTCAAATAAAATATCAGAAAGAAGTAATCATTTGGTTTTATTTTACAAAATGGTATAATCGTAACTTATTGTAAAAACAATTGTTTTTACTCTTTGCATCGCAGTCTAATCCTTGTTTAAAATGTAGACTAAACAACATTTCATTAAAATGTCCATTTAATCTTACAGTCATGGCCATAAAATTATCGCCAAAAAATGTATCTGCATTGTTCATCCTTTTGATCTTTTATTTAAAGAATTAACAATAATTGAACCTTTCATTAGATAAGATTTTAAAATGGGGGAAATATCATTATGAAATAAATGTTTTTCTTTAATACACATTGGCCACAGTTAACGGCACCCATTTATTCAATACGTTTTGAAACCTCCATTTGCAAGATTAACAGGTCTAAATTTTCTCCTATAATGCCTGAAGATGTTAAAGAACCTGAGAAGAGATCAGAGACCATTCCTTCATCCAGAATATCTCCAGATCCTTTAGATTCCAGCTTCATGTTGGTGCTTCTTCTCTTCGGTTCAACACACTCATTTTCTATAGGGTTCAGGTCAGAGGACTGGAATGGCCATAGCAAAAGATGGGTTTTATGCTCAGTGACCCATTTGTGTTGTTTTTGAGGTTTGTGTTTTGATTAATATAAGGTAGAAGATCCAACACATGGCCCATTATAAGATTTCTAACAGATTCAGTCACTTTGGTATTTGATAAAATCCATGATGCCATGTGTCTAAACAAGATGTCCAGAACCTCCAGCAGAAATATAAGCTCACAACATAAACATAAGTACCTATTCTAAATAAAGGGGTCATATGATGCAATTACAATTTTTCCTTTCTTTTTGTAGTGTTACAAGCTTTTGGTGCATGAAGAAGATCTGTAATGTTGCAAAGAGTAAATTTTCAAATCCAAAGAGATATTCTTTATCAAAGTTAAAGCTGCAGTAGGGAACTTTTGACGCTCTAGCGGTTAATAATTAGAACTGCTTGCGTCTTGCGGAAGAACATTGTAGCCGGAACTACTTCTCTCTGTTTATTTCTATAAAGAATCATAAAGGTACTGGGTTACTCCGCCGCGGTACCCCCGAAGCAATCTAAAATAGTCCGAATATAAACACTTATTATAGGTGTACCCTAGTGATTCAGGACAAGCTAAAAACACGGTTTGGAAAATGGATTCATGGTGTACTCGCTTATTATGTTAATTTTTCTACATTTTGAACACAAACAAAGTTACGGACCGCAGCTCTGATTGGTTATTTTTTACCGGGAGCGCATGACTTTTTGCAAATGGCAATAGGACCACTGGGCGGGAGCTTGATTTTTTTCACAGATTATCTGTCTCATATTCTACTATCAGGACATAATGACAGGTTTAATAAATATGTAAAAAATATTTTTTTACAAAAGTTCCCTACAGCACCTTTAAAGGAAAACCCCACTGTTTATCCATTTTCCACTTTGTTCTTCCCTCAACTTAGACGAGTTGATACATTCCTCTCCCGTCTCAGTGCATGCACTCAATCGCTGTAGCGTGCGGAGCCACTATGTTATCATTTAGCTTAGCACGATTCATTCCTTAGGATCCAAATAAAGATGAAATTAGAAGCTACCAAACACTTCCATGTTTTCCCTATTTAAAGACGGTTACATGAGTAGTTACATGAGTAAGTATGGTGACAAAAATAAACAGTGGCGATTTCTTTAAGTGTATAAAAATGATGACTACAATGTATGGCAGAAGAGCACTTCGCAGCGCTTCGACCTCGTCGCAATAATATCATCACTCCATTATGGGTCAGGAACTTGTGTGATAGTGTTAGTTCCATTGTGCACTGTGACTTTTGATATACTGTCTGCATGCTTTGTCCCGGTTTAGTATGTTTTATGTGTAATTGATGTGCTTTTATATGTATATATGCAGCATTCACTAAGCCCAAGAAACATTTCCCCTAAGGGGACAATAAAGTATATTGTATCGTATCGTATATTAATACGCCAAGGTCGAAGTGCTGCGAAGTGCTTTTATCCACTTAGAAAATCTCCACATTTTATTTTGTCACCATACTTACTCGTGTAACTACCCATGTAACGTTCTTTAAATAGGGAAAACATGGAAGAGTATCTTATAAATTAATCCCTGTTTGGATCCCAAGGAATGAATGGTGCTAAACTAAACATTAGCATAGTGGCGCTGTGCACTAGAGCGATTGAGTGCACGCACTGAGACGGGATAGGTACGTATCAACTCGTCTAAGTTTAGAGAAGAGTTTCCTTTAAAACTCTGTCACACCCCCTAAAAGGGATCATTCAAACACGCCCCCACATCTCTACGTCACTATGTGAGTTTTGCATGTTGTGTGATGTGTGAGAGATACAGGGTCACACAGTGGAGTCAGCTGTCTTAACCGTCCGTGGCTTGTGTACTGCAAACACATAGGAGCTTCATCACTGTGGTCAGTTGGCCAATCAGAGCAGACTGCACTTGTCAGAAAAAAAGGACTTTGTAGAAAATTGTGCATTTGAGAGAAGCAGGGAATAGAGGACCTACAACAATGTACAGTATTTGAAAGATAATGTTTTTAGAACATTAAAACATGTCAACATATTATGTTACACCAAATACACAAAATAATCTTTAGAAAAACATCATATGACCACTTTAAAAAATAAACCAGTATATTTCATTGTACACATGGGGTACTTTTTATCCATGTACACCAAACCTATCTTAAGTGTTTGCGGCTAAAAATCTCATATTTAGTTTCATCTGATCATAGAAGCCAGTCCCATTTGAAGTGCCAGTCGTGTCTGATAACTGAATATGCTGGAGTTTGTTTTAGGATGAGGTTCTCCCAAACAACATGTGGTGATGTAGGTGCTGTTTTTTTTTTTTTTTTTTTTTGACCCAAAGACTAAACTATTTTCTGCAATTCTCCAACTGTGGTCCTTGGAGAGTCTTTAGCCACTCAAACTCTCCTTCTCACCGTGCATTAGAATGATACAGACACACATCCTCTTCCAGGCAGTTTCGTTTTACGTCATTTTATGTTGATTGGAAATTATTTCCCTGATGATGTAAATGGGAATTTTCACTGCTCTAGCTCTTTTCTTTCTTCACTAATTTGTTAAGCTCAATCATCTTTTGCTGCACATCAGAAATATATTCTTTGTTTTTTTTCCTCATTGTGATGGATGATTAAGGGAATTTGGCCTTTGTTTCTACTCCTATTTATATTTCTGTGAAACAGGAAGCCATGGCTGGTTAATTTCATGTTCATAATCACCCTGGAGTGCTCAAAATTGTGAATTTGAATGGGAAAATACTTCAGAGATATTTCACTCATAAGATAAAAAGGATTAACAATGCAGATTAACTTTCATAGCCTTCTTTGATCATATTTACCAATATTTTTGTCCATGACTGTATTTGGCCACATGTTTATGATAGAAATGCTACAGCCACTGAATTTCTTGAACAAGAACATGTGGACATGCAAACTCAGAGGAAGGGTTTAGACTTATTTTGAAGTCATCTCTGGAATGCGATGTGCCACTTCCAGTATTTTGCCAGGTACTTTTTTTTTTTTTAATCAAGCGCTTGATTTAAATCGAAGAATTGTGACAGCCCTAAAGCTGATTAAACATTTTGCTCTGTTATATTTGTCAAGGAATTGAACCACACTTATCATGCTGTAGATTCAGTAGTGATGTTATGGTGCTAAACAGTACTGAAAAAAACACTGGCTGCATCCAGATATACTTACTTCCTTATAGTAGGCAAAAACGGTACGTAGAGAAATATGTATTCATAAAACAGCAGGCAAAAAGTAATTTGCTACTTCTGGCAAGATTCTGAAGTGCACATCTAATGATAATGGACGCTTTACTGTCCCGTGAGGCCATGGGAGAGGATTTGAGAATTGCACTGAAGCTACTTGACTAATGCTGCAGGTCACATGGTGACAACATGATAAATGTAGTACAATTCCTTTCCTATTACACACATTTATATTACACGGAACATACTTTTTTTAATGGTGGTAAAGTATTTATTCAGACGAAGTACCTATTCTGAGATTTCAGACGCAGCCACTGTCAGTGTTCCAACTCACATTCCTTGGGCAGCACTGCCAATAGAATTAAAATATGCAATATAATTTTACAGTGCATGTTAAACTGCTGATGACCAGCTTAAAATAAATAAATAAATAAATAAATAACATCCTAGACATCATGTTTGCTTGATAAATGTGGAAACTACATAGACTATACGCAGAACATTTTTATGGAGCAACTCAGCACACAGGAATCAATATCTTGAAGTTTCTCCATCTACAAAATCAGTGTCTTAAATGACAATTAAGAGTTTTACAACTCCTATTACACACATTTTATTACTGAAGAACTGCTTTAATAATACAAAAAGAGCTGCGCATTTCTGTAAAAGCCCTCTGGTTGTCTTGTCTGCCAGGCATAAATCGTAAATCCATTACTGTTTCCTGTTCGTATACACTGAGGTTTGAAAATAACATAGAATATTTCCTTTAATTGCCAATACCACATTAATATCTTTTCATTGAGCCCATGTATTCAGTCAATTTCCTACAAACACTGTCCAAATCTGTTTTATGAATGTAGATAAACACTTCATGCGCATTAAAAACAGACATACTTGAAAAGAATCAAGGTAAAGTGTTATTCAGTGGCCATAAATATGAGTCTAAAGTGTTCAGTGGTGTAGAGAGACTGTTCTTCAGACTCTCTTTTCATTTATTTTCCTCCTGAACACAACAACGGTTAGATCAATTATACATGATTCAAGACTGCTGGAATGGACTCTCTCTCTCTCTCTCTCTCTCTCTCTCTCTCTCTCACACACACACACACACACACACACACACACACACACACACACACAGTATGCAGATTGGTAAAAACTTTAGGGGTTAGACTTAGGTTTTGCTGGCTTCAGTCCATAGTAAAAGCTTAAACTGGGACGGCCAGCAGTGTGCAAAGCTTCACAAATACTCCCTCTCTGAAACCATTAAAACACAAGTCACGTCAAGGGCAGCACTTGTGTGTGTGTGTTTCGTTAAGTACATAAATCAGCAGCTGTTGAAGTCAGAAGTGTTAAAACAGTAGGCACAGAAGCAGAGAGGCATGATGATGATGTCAATGCAGTGTGCTTATCCTTACAGCCGCCTCTATGAGATTACAGCCTCTTTATTTTTAAACCTATTAAAATAAAGTTTCATTTCCGTTCCTGTCTGTGATTACTGTCTGCAAACTGACGCAATTCAGCAGTCTCCAAAAGTGAGGTTCATTCAAGTGTTGAAAACATTTCACATTTTGACCTCTGCTGCCATCATGTGCCTGAACACAGTTCTGCCGAGGTCTGGATAAAGTGACTTGAATGAATTTATCACTCACTTTGAGATTACAAGGTACTTACCAAATATGGGCGAAAAGATAAAGATCAAACACAGACTTATATTAAAAACATCTGGTACTTCCTAATGTACATGGCTTAGGATCTTCACAATGATCACACAATCCCTTAAATGTGAGACCAGCTTGGTATTAAGAACTTCAAAATGGTTTCTGCTGAATCTTACAAAACCACTTCGCGGTTACAATAGCCAATGTAAGCTTATGTGTTCATCGTATATGGATCCTACGGAGATCTGAGATGAATAAACACCTGAGAAAAGATGATGCCAACCCCTCAGACGACATCAGATAATGCCAATCCTTTAACTGTCCAAAATTACGAAACTTTGCTAGTGTAATCGTAACCTATAATCAGCCATTAATAGTGTTCGCCGTGTGTTTGATTACTTGTCATTAACTAACTGCATGAATTTTACTGTACATTTCTGCCATATGGACATCAACTTGACCGTCACCACTGATAAGCGAAGACTAAATATAGGCTAAGAATTTAAAATAGAAGCTTTTTGCACAACATTTTGTATCATGAAAAACGCTATAAAAATAAACTTTAATTGAATTGAATATACATAAATTCAGCCAGAATAAATTAAAATAATAAAAAGATACTTATTAGTTTTTTCTAGGGCCGGGACTCGATTAAAAAAATTAATCTAATTAATTAGAGGCTTTGTAATTAATTAATCGAAATTAATCGCATATTAATCGCATATAAATATTTGACCTGAGAACAGTGAGAAGTAATTTTTTTTTCCACATGGATTTATAGTATACCATTGAATAATGACTGAATACATACGCTTAAGCAACAAAATATTGTTTATTTTAGTTCAGCCAAGTCTAGCAGACCAGTGCAATTTTTGCCATGAAGTGTAGCAATAGCATATTTAGTAACAATTTAGAAATAGTACATTTCAGAAATTCAGGTAGCTTATAGGTGCTGGAACCTTCTGTAAAGTGTTTTTTAAAGTAAAACACAATACTGTCAATTACATTCAGAACATTGGAAACACTGACTATTAGAAAACATCTCTCTGTTGCTTCCGAGGCCATAACATACTAAGTCCAACTCTCAATAACCTTGGCCAAAACAATAAAGAGTTCAACATAAACTGCCAGTAGCACCAACAAAATAATACACAGTTCAACATAAAGTGTAAAGTCCACGCTAGCTGCTATATGTTTTGCGTTGAGGTGATACTTGAGGCTTGATGTGCTGCTGTGATATGCGAACGCTAGTTGGTGCTTCAGTATAATCGGTCCGCCGAAACTCATCCAGTGAGAAACGGTCCGCGGTGCAAAAATAAGTTATTAAAAATGCGGGAATTTTTTTCCTGTAATTAATTAATCTTAGTTAATGCGTTATTTTTTGTGTAATTAATTAATCTCAATTAACACGTTAAAGTCCCAGCCCTAGTTTTTTCTAATTGATTTTCAACATAATGATCACACAGTAACTTTGACCAATCACTCACAATACCATTAATTATAACACTCAAAAGAATATATTTGTTCCATGAAATTCTAAGGGAAGAGAGAAATTAAAGCAGATGCATTTTCATTTATTACATTTGGTTATACTGATTTTAAATCCATTTGACAAACTTTGACAACAAGACAAACTTTGCTGTCATCCGTTCAATGCTGAAAATTATACCATTTTAAGTTGAGTGATATTTGTTTATTTTGAGTTAAATTCAAATCTGTGGTTCTTTTATGTGTGTCACACCATGGGACATTACGTCACACTAAATGAGTTAGACGGTCAAATAAAGATGGAACAGATGTGTTTTTAGTCGTTTCTTGAAGATGGCTAAGGATTCCAAGGTTTCTATCTGTTTTTGAAGGCGTTATGGTTAATGTTACTGGATGGAGAAATTTTGATAGTGATGGGTTTGTTCGAAACCACAGGCTGTTCTGTCTTAGCCAGGTTGAGTTGACGGTGTTGGTCCATCATCCAACAAGAAATGTCTGTTAGACAAACTGAGATGCGAGCAGCATGTTTGTACCATAATGACGCCTAACCCTAATGTCAATGATGTCTTTTAATAAAACATCCTTGAAGATAAGGCTGCACGATAAATCACATGTTATATTTAATGTGTATCTTGTCAGTATTGTCGGTTCTGTAACCTGCGCTCTTTCACATGGATCAGCATTAACTACACAGAGCCGTTGTTTAGAGCCTCAAATTTAGGCCCTGGCCCTAGACGCTTACTGCATGCCCTATCCTGGCCCTTGTCAGACAGCTTATCAGAATTACCAGCCCGAGCCCGTCTTTTTTCCCCCCTTCTCACTAAACATCTTATATTACTGTTTCAGCTATTAAAATAGTTAAGTATTGCATGTAATAGCAAAGTGAGCTATATATATATATATATATATATATATATATATATATATATATATATATATATATATATATATATATATATATATATATATATATATATATACTTTTTTTTATTATTATTAAGTAAATTTTGAAAAACCTTTGGAGCATTTTTTGATCATTAAATATAAGTTTTATTTTTTTAAAGTAACGACCAAGCAGCCATGTGGCAGAGAGTGAGGCTATGTTTGATCAATATATGTGTAAACGTTAAACCTAAATTAATTTGCGCTATATCCAATAGTTTGTGTGGAGATGCTTTGCAGGACTTGGAGGTGCCAGCGTGATCATATACCATAATTTTTGCTCATAAAGGTAAGAGTAATCATTCGTAACTGCAAAGGGTTTACTTTTATTTGTGAGCACTCACAATATCAACAAAATGTAGTAATTTTATAAAATAAAGAAAACAAACACGATGCGCTTTCTGCCATCTCGTCTTTAACAGGAGTACAGAAATGAACACTCAGTGAATACATGCCTTACAGAAAGATTTAAATGACTACTTAATGAAATCAATTTTTTATTATAATCATAATCTGTAAAGATGCAATTCTCTGTAAAGGCGCGTCTAATAAAGAGATGAGTCAGGCTCGGCAACTGCATCCTTGCGACACAGACTCAGAAAACAGTAGTTTATTAGTACATAATTCAAATATCTCCTTACTGTTTCTCCCTGTCACATTTATGGTAATTACTTTTGCAGATGCTTTGCGGCAAGCTTAAGCCTATTGCGTGCATTTGAACGCAGAACAGTTCAGCTGCGCTGACGGCACACACATGCATGCTGCAGGACTCTAAACACTGTCGAGCAGCTCTTATAGCAGCTCAATAATTTTCTATATACATTTCACTAATTGATGGATGTCTAAAATATAAAAATAAGGAGAAGCCTAAAGCAGACCAGAGGCCCAGCGCCCGTCTGAACTATGACGAGTTCAAGGGGCGTAAAAAATTCAGGGACCGTTGGGCTCGGGCTGAAATGCAGGTTGTTCACCGACAAGCTGCGCAAAACATGCACAAAATATGATTGTGTTTTTGCACAGCTTGTCAGTGAACAAGGGCTCTGTGTAGTAAATGCTGCTCCATGTGAAAGCACGCAGGTGATGGAGATTTACTGCTGTTTACAGAACCAGCATTACTGACAAGATGCGCATTAAATATCGCATGTGATTTATTGTGCAGCCCTGCTTGAAGTATAGCTTATTTGATCATGTGTTTATAACCTTCAAACACTTCCACTTTCATACTCACCGGTCATGGGGTCAAACAGCTGGTTGGCCTCAAGGTCAGTGAATGTGTTCATGCAGCAGGGGCAGCGGAAGGATGCTCTGTTAGTCGAGTCCCGTTCATCTGTCTCAATGCGTCTGCGCATGTGGTCCAGCTTGTACTTCACCACATTAACCAGCAGCCGGTAGTTAATGAAATAGTAATTGTGTCTTGTCGTCTTTCCGTCAGGTGCCGTCTCCACGCGCATACGACATTTGACAAACTTGTCAGCTTTGAGTGTGTTCAGAACCGAACGCAGCTGCTTGCGGTCGAACTTGAGCAGCTCCAGCATGTCCTCTTCACGTACGCAGGGGTTCCTGATCAGCACATCCAGAGCGAGAGCATGCTCGATGCCATAGAAACCTCGCACAACCTGCTTGGCCAGCCGTTTCAGAGACGCAGGGACCTCCGTGAGCAGCTCTGGTTCAGTCATGATGGAGGGGAGGGAAAGAGTGGAACTAAACGATGGAAAGATGGAGAAACAATGCAAAAGCAGGAGGTGGAAGTATTTTTAAGACCAAGAACAATATGGTTTTAGGAAGAATGGGAGTGGATAGTAATAGGAAGGGTCAGCTTGTCAGGTATTCAAGAAGCTAATCAGGTGGATGACTTTGGGATTGTATGACGGAGGTCTGTGAATAGTGGGAGAACAGAAAAAGAGATCAGTAACACATATGATCCAATAACTGTCTTTATTTCCATCCAAATATCAACAGGTCTATATATATATATATCATTCTCATAGTTTTTTCTACGATCAATCCATGTTAGCCAGAAAACAATGTTTAATCTAGTAAAGAAAGGCTGTCTGGATGATTTGCTCCATCATGACTTGCCATACAGAAAGCTAAGAACCATTAATGACTAGCTATAAGCATTATCAGAAGCTCGGTTTAGCTGGGTTTTAATGTGAACAGCAAATATTGATGTTAACAGAAAGCTTAAATACCAATGTGATGGGGCTCATTTTAGGAGTCATATTTACCCAGTTCAAACACTGTAAATTAAGAGAGAATATAAACGTAGTAATGTTTAGTAGTCATAAAATTTGGCAACAAACGCATAGTAAATTGTATGAATTAAATGAACCAAAACAAAGTGACAGTACTGCTCACTGCCCACTGAAGCTTAATTTATCTCACTGTTGAGTTTAATATTAGATTATCGAAACGGAGTATAATGAAGGCTATAGTTAGATTAATATCGTTAAAAAACAAACAACACAAAAAGCCTGAACGACAGGAATAATAAAAAAAAAAGCTCAAACCTTTAATTTTCCTCCTGTTAAGATCTGAACAAGTTTCCTAGTTCAGCACATAGGTTCAGCATCACGCTAACGTTGAGCGGAAATGACGCATGAGATGTCGCTGAAAAGTCAAATGGGCCGCTTTAAATTATATATATATATATATATGTGTTATGTGTTAAGGGTCTAATTTGCTGTGTTTCAGTACATTTATTTAATATACCGATCACTAAACTATAAGTACATGCGCTTTCGGCTCTGATTTTATGAAACGCTTTTATCATAGAATGATGAGCACCCGCTTCCGCTTTTGTGCTGCCTTCCTTGTTGTTTCCACACTTCAGGCTGCCTCCACGTGTGTTCAGAGTTATGCCAGTCAACAGCCGGAGATCGCAAGGAAAAGATGCTGCTGTGAGTCTGACAGTATTTGTGTTCTGTTGGGTTTCATTTAAACCGGATCAGATCAGATCCGAGAAATAAAAAGGTCAAATATGGCAGTCAAAAGGTGTCAATAGTACCACACACGCAACATGTTAATTAATAGTAATCTACTGTTTGGCCCATAGTTAGTACCTTAGTAAAATTGCATGTAATTTTGGAAATCAAACAATATATGGTATGGTATTTCCAGTCGGTCACCATAATATTTGCACAACCACAACCACAATACATTTTAATGAGCATAATGTATAAATGTATTTAAGTTATATTAATATTATTTATATAATGTTTAATATATTTATATTATATACATAATTATAATTAGCTTTCTGTACTTTGTATGTTGCTTTGACTTGTTATTTGCTGATCTTGAAGGAATAGTCAGTCTAAAAATAAATTTTCTGTAATTGTTTATTCACCCTCATGTTGTTCCAAACCTTTCTTTATTACGTTTTGTTGTGGCATTATTAATTTGCATTAACTGTGGCATTAACATTTGTCCATATTGTCATTGACATTTTCTGGCAGGTGCAGGGGACTAATGACAGCAGTGTGGTCAGTAAGGTGTCAGCCGCAGCACAGGGCTACTTCCACGATGATTTCCAGAAGCATTTTGTGTGCAAGGTGTCAAGAAGAGCTCCACTGATTAATAGGTAAATGTTTAGGAGACGGTTCTTGCTCCTTCAGTGACTATTTTTTTTTTTACAGAACAGATATGATATTTCTGATGCATGTATATTTTCTCTCAGAGGTTATTACGTGCGCTGGAAAGCAGTCGATTACTGTCTGAAACAGTTTTTCAATGCCACTCAATCCTGCTCGAGGAGACAGGTGGGGTGATATGTTCACGTTTTGTGATGTGTTTCTACTGTAAAAAAATAAATAAAAATAATAATAATATCTTGAACATATTGTTCTCTTGATCTCAGATTCTGTCACTTGGAGCTGGGTTTGACTCCTTGTATTTCCGGCTGCATGCAGAAGGAGCCCTTAGAGGCGTCACAGTTTTCGAGGTTGACTTTCCAGAAGTTGCCCGGCGCAAGGCTGCCTTGATCAATAGCAATACTTGCTTGAAGGACACGTTGCCAGATAGGGAGACTTCCTCAAATCAGCAGACAAGTAGGATGTTCACTGTACTACATATTCATATATTAAATTACAAAACATAACCGCTTAAAGGGGGGGTGAAATGCTAGTTTTCACTCAATATCCTGTTAATCTTGAGTACATATAGAGTAGTACTGCATCCTTCATAAATCCAAAAAGTCTTTAGTTTTATTATATTCATAAGAGAAAGATAGTCTGTACCGATTTTTCCCAGAAAAAAACATGACCGACTGGAGGCATGACGTGTGAGCGGAGCTAAAGAATCACGAGCGCGAATAGGCTTTTGCGTTGAGAGCATGTGGAAGCTGTGACATTACCGTGAGGGAAAACCCATCATCCAAAACAAACCATGGCTTACAGTCAGATTCAGCCGTTTATTTATGATCCAGAATCAGATCCAGAGGATGAAACTGAACGAAAGCAGCAGGAGCAACGACTCGCTCCGAGCGGGGCTCGAACCCGGGTCTCTGGCATGGGAGGGGACGCACTAACAAGGAGGCAGAGATATTTGAAGCAGTTTTACTCACCGCCTGCGGTTCCAACACACGATCGTGACCCTTTTTCCTTGGGATTGCATCATCCTTAAGAAATAAACGATACGCAAATCCGGCATCAAACTGGGCCTTGTGAACAAGCATCTTCGAAATGCAGGGAACAAACACAAACACTTGCACAACTCCGTTGATGCTCTGTAAAAATAAACTCCATCCACTGGTCCCTTAATGCTGTTTTTTTTTTTTGGTAATCTGTGCAGGGTTGTCTTGCCCTGGCAACCAAAAACACACTTCTTTTGTGACTTTTCGCGACGCTCTCGCTCTGATCAGTGAATCGCTCTGATCAGTGAAATGTTTGTGCTCAGCCTCGCTATACAGGAGCGCGCGCTCTTCCGGCAGAACTGCGTCAGGACCCATATAAGGAAATTCCGCTCCATCTAACGTCACACAGAGCCATACTCGAAAAAAACTTTCCGAAACTTGTCACAAACCGGAAGGAGTATTTTGGGAACAAAAATACTCCTTCAAATGTACAACTTAATTTTTGAAACTTTGTCCATGTTTAGCATGGGAATCCAACTCTTTAACAGTGTAAAAAACTCAGTATGCATGAAATAGCATTTCACCCCCCCTTTAAGTTGTATAGTACTGTTAATAAATGTTATTATCCATAAAGACATGTGCACATTTTGCTAGTCATTTTGTCCAACCCTGTCATTCGTCCCTAAAATGTCATGTTAAAACATTTGCGATATGTTTCTTGCTGATGTGTAGATGCTGTGTTCATCAGAAGTGGTCATTATAATCTGATTGGTGTGGATGTCAGGAAGGAGCAGGAGGTGGAGGTGACTCTGAGCGGAGCTGGACTACAGTGGGACGCTCCCACACTTGTCTTGTCAGAGGTCGTGCTGACTTATATGGAAACACAATGGTGAGAATGTGAATTCAACTTTAACTTGAATTGCAACGATTTGCATGCATGCTCCTTAACCATTGAGCCTTGTTGCTTATTCCATAGATTGAGCTTTGAGTCTTGCCTGCAACATATTCTGATCTCATTGCTATTCTGCCTTTCTAATAGCTTTCTTTTATGTTCTACTACAACTGTTTAACAAAAGAGCGGCCATATCAACAGTAGACCAAACAGAGCAGCTCATTTTGAACGAGTGTTGTGTTTTGGTGATTTACTCCAGGTCAGATGCTGTGATTGGCTGGGCTGCCAAGTTACTCCCACAGTCTGTGTTTGTGATGTATGAACAGATCCACCCAGATGACCCGTTTGGCAGGGTCATGCAGAACCACTTTTTGAAGCTCAATTCTACCATACACGCTCTCAAACAATATCCAGACACTGTCGCTCAGACGCAGAGATTCATACAGAAGGTATTCCATGAAATGTATTTTTTATACCCATTTCTTTTTTAATACTATATAGCCATGTAATAAGTGGGAGTATGTAACTGTTTATTATTCAATATATACATTTTATACAATGTAATATACAAACTAATAAAAGACCTGACCAGGCCACAGAGTTGGGTGTATGATAACGACTGACTGACTGTACATAATATCTATTTGTATTTTAAACTGTACCTTGTGAACATGAATGAAAGCCTATGTTCATTTCTGAAATTTGAAGGTTGTATTGACCTTCTTCATGAAGATTTTAAAGTGTTAAGGGTTGAAGCGATACAAAGATAGATAATATATGTGACACTGGACCACAAAATCAGTCTTAAGTGTCAATTTTTTCAAAATTGAGATGGATACATCATATGAAAGTTGAATAACTAAGCTTTCCACTGATGTGTGGTTTATTAGAATTGGACAGTATTTGGCCGAGATGCAACTATTTGCAAATCTGGAATCTGAGGGTGCAAAAAAAAAAAAAAATGTGAAATGTTTTTTTTTTTTTTTTGGCTATTGCTACAATATACCCCAGCGACTTAAGACTGGTTTTGTGCTCCAGGGTCACATATACACTGATTATTTAACAATACTTTAATACTTTTAATCAGAATTGGTGCATTAATTGATTGAAATAACAGTAAAAGTTATTTCTCTGTCAAATAAATGTTGTTCTTTTGATCTTTTATTAATCAAAGAATCTATGTTTTCAACACTGATAATAATACATGTTTTTGTGGAGCAAATCAGCATAATAGAATGAGTTATTAAGGATCATGTGACACTGATGAATGGAGTAATGACACACAGGAATAAATTACATTTTTAAATCTATTAAACCTAAAAAAAATTAATTGATAATTAAAAAAAAAAAAGTTTAAAAATCATACCAACTTTTAAATGCTTAATTGTGAACCTGGAGCACAGTGTCTTAATTCGCTGGGGTATATTTTTAGCAATAGCCAAGAAAAACATTGTATGAGTAAAAATAATCGATTTTTCTTTTATGCCAAAAATCATTAGGATATTAAGTAAAGATCATGTTCCATGAAGATGTTTTGTAAATTTCCTACCGTAAATCTATAAAAACTTATTTTTTGATTAGTAGTATTCATTGGTAAGAATTCATCTGGAAAACTTTAAAGGCAATTTTCTCAGTATTTAGATTGTTTTGCACCCTCAGATTCCAGATTTACAAATAGTTGTATATCGGCCAAATATTGTCCGATCCTAATAACCCATACATTCATGGAAAGCGTGTTTATTCAGCTTTCAGATTATGTATAAATCTCTATTTTGAGAAATTGACACTTAAGTCAGGTAACTGATCTTTGTCTGCCACAGGGCTGGGAAAAATGTGTCTGTCTGGATATGAACAAGTTCTACTTTGACCTTATACTTGAAGATGAGAGGCAGAGAGTCGAGGGACGGGAGCCTTTTGATGAGTTTGAGGTGAGGAAACCGCCTTTGTGTGTTTCCAGAATCGCCACTGAGTCGGACCTAATGCCTGATCCCAGACATGTTTATCTTTATGAGAACAGGAATGGAACCAGAAATGTTCCCATTACTTCATCCTTACAGCCTCCAAAGGCTCTACGACCAATCAAGCACTTCTCACACTTCCGAATGGTAAGTGTTGGTAAGATATTTGGTATTATGTGTATCACTAGATGAGGCAGTGTAGTAGAGGTACATGTGCTCTTTTCACTCCTAGTGTCCTCCATCCCTCACATGACTCCTCAGTGGGCCGAGCACCCTCCATTGGTTATTCAGCCCATGTGTGGGTCTCCGAGTATAGAGGCCATTGGTATGGCTTCTGCTGTTCTGGCACCTGGAATCATCTTACTCACTGGAGGCTTTGGGAGAAGTGGAAGAGACACAGCAGCGAGGGTCCTGATCAAAGAGAAGGATGGCTGGAAGTGTGTCTGTGTGGAAGCTCATGGAGATCAAGGTGATTTGATCAGTGCTTTATTTTTGCTTTTGTTAATGGTTTCCTTATTAGAATTTTTCTAAATGAACTGTACGACCTGTCTGTTAGTAAATAAACAAACTTAAAAGTATTTATGGCTTTATGTGAGTGCCGTGTATTATTATTATTATTATGTTTTTTTTTGTTTTATTATAGTGTTTGCAAGTTGGAGTTATTGATAGATTTTTGGGGATATGAAAATCTTTAGCATTTGAAAACAGTAATCTCTATTTTTTTGTTTAATTTATTATTAAATAATTTGGTGTGGAGACCAGTCTAATTATGTATGTATGAATATCTTTGTCTCGTAATTCTTCTCCTCAGTGGTTAGTGTTTATCAGACGTTGACCTCTATCCCTGGACGTGGAGCCGTCCTCTTCGGTGGCAGAACTTCTCCACTCAATCCAACAGGCAGTGTGGTGTGTGTGACCTTTGACCCTGGTAACGAGCAATCCCAAAGTGCTGTACAGCTGTCATTTAGGAACATGGTTTGCACCGGCACTGGTCCAAAACCACGATGGCGACACACATCAACCTTGATATGCTATAAAGGTTAGATATTTTATTCTAGTTCTTTTTTTTTAATCTTTTTTGATTATAAAGTGCAAAATAATAAATTCTTAATGTGTCGTTCCAGATAAGACCTTTCTATTTGTGTTTGGAGGACGTACAGAGAAGGATCCAGTTCTAAGTGATGCACATTTCCTGTGTTTGGAGGACAAACACTGGACTGAGGCATGACTTTCTCATATTTCTCATTTCTCATCTTTCTCATATTAAAACTTAATGAAAACATAAACACAAACAGGTACACTACAGTTAAAAAGTTTGGGCTTGTAAGTCTCAGCAGCCATTACTCCAGTCTTCAGTGTCACATGATCCTTCAGAAATCATTCTAATATGCTGATTTGCTGCTCAAGTATTATTTCTTCTTATTATCAATGTTTAAATTAATTTCAGGATTCTCTGATAAATAGCAAGCTCAAAAGATTAGCGTTTAATTGAAATATAAATATTTTGTACCAGTAAAGGGTTTTAAAGGCCACCTTTGGTCAATCCATCCTTGCTGAATAAGAGTATTAATTAAAAATCTTACTTACCCCAAATTTTTAAACAGTAGTGTATATGCATTAGATTTTGCAACTATCTTGTAAGGGCAGCATAATGTTCCTACTTTTTTTCCTGTTTCAATCAGATGACAGTTGTTGGTGCTGTTCCGGAAGCCCGTCATTCCCATTCTGCTTGCCCCTATGGAGGGGGGCTTTTAATATTTGGAGGTTTGGGGAAAGGTGGCAGACCTCTCTGTGATGCTTTCTACCTGAGACACACATCATCAGGTTTCTGTTGGGAGACAAAGAATTTACATCCACCCCCAATTCCCAGGTTCAAAACAACTCACTTACTGGGTGTGAAAGAATGAAAATAATGTGTTTTGAAGTTGTGGCACCTCTCAGGGATCAAAATCACAGTCTTGGCCTCTTTTTTCAGATATTCTCACTCAGCCCATGTAGTAAATGAGAAGTTGGTTGTGGTTGGTGGAGTTTGGCTTCAGGCTGATGGAGTACCAGGAGTTGCTGTAATAAATCTGAGCACTGGGAGCTGTGTGGAGATCCCGCTGGATACTGTAAGTTACTCCCGCTCATGGCAGTGGTTAATGATTTATTATAAAATAGAAAATGTTGGCTCTAACATTTCCTGGGATAGGCATAATAAAACAATTCTGACTATAATATGTTCAATGACGTTGTACAATCCAAATATACATATGCACTAATGCAGAAAGCTGCTACTGTATGTTGTGTGTTGACCAAGAACAGCTTACAGATAATTTAAAGGGTTTGTTCACGCCCCCCAAAAAATGGCCTGTGATTTACTAACCTTCGAAGCATCCTAGGTGTATATGACTTTCTTCTTTCAGACGAATTACCAAAGTTATATAAAAAATTGTCCTGGCCCCTCCAAGCCTTATAATGGGGTTAAGCGGGTGCTTTTTGTCAACAGTCCAGAAGACGTGAAATAAAGTGCGTGCATCCATAATGAAACATGCATCACATGACTCCAGGAGGTGAATAAATGCCTCCTGTAGCGAATCCATGCATTTTTGTAAGAAAAATATTGATATTTCAAACGTAATAAACACTATTTTTCTCACTTCCGCTGACTGTCGTACGTGGAAGCCATTCTGGCCTTTAGACTTATGGACAATATAACTTGATGAAGGAATTGTTTGATTATTGATATTAATAAATAGAGTTGGTCATTGGTCAAAAGGTGTGAAACCATATTTTATTAAAACAATAAGCTACCTAAGTATTGTATTGTAATATTAGCAGCTGACTAATTAATTTGGCAACCCACAATTTTCATATCTAAAAAGAAATATCACTTTAATTTATTTGTCATTGCTGATCTTTTTTTCTAATTGTATTTTATTTCAGTCATCTGTGCCTTGGCCTTTGATGTTGCATTCATTCTGCTCTGAGCTGCTGGACTCTGAGGGGTCTGAGATGGTGCTCATTGGTGGAGGTGGAAATTGTTTCTCATTTGGAACTCACCTCAATCTCCACCCCGTAACTGTAGATCTAAGACAAATACTTTGCAATTCATATTAGTCCAATTACAAACTACAAACAGGCAACAAATGTGTTGCTGAGTGAATCTCCAGCCAAACTTTATTTCAGCTGGAACTCAAGTGAGTCACAGCCAATTAGCCAAGTATTGTGACACAGGGACATCACTCAGTGAAGCGGCGGAAAGACTGCACGGTGGGACAGACTGCACCCCACTCCACTGGTTTGCGGTAGTTGCCCTTCTCCAGGAAGTACTGGTGGCCACGGTAGTTGGGATGCTCGTAGAAGATCCAGTAACCATCCAGAACTTTGCAGGAATGGACCTCTCTCAGACGGAACCTCTCCAGCACAGATGGACAGTCTTCAGTGGACTCTATAGCCTGGCCTGTGAAGTCAGGCTTGTCGTACAACTGAACCTTGTACTGCATTCCACTTGTCTGCATGGGTTGGATTTATTTGGTTTTGGGAAGGGGAAAAGGGTTAAAAAAAATGCAATAGAAATATTCATTCAGGGCAGAAATTGTTCTGATATTTTATAGATTCAACACGTCATACTTTTTATATGGGATTGTATAAGTGTTGGAGAAGATGACCTCTAATGTCAAAACAAAGTAAATTCAAGAGAATTGCATTGATCTGAAATTTAATTCAGTCCTTTGTATGGTCTATTGACTAAACCAAGCTAAAAATTTGCTCACATTACACATGTAGGTCTGGTCTTTCAACAAGACTGAATCAAATACCGCTGGCCATATGGACACTGATTTATTGGCAAAAGCCATGTGGACTAATTAGGTTAAACTGATGTAATAGTTAGAAAAGGTCTGTGCATGACCTTCCACTACTCATACTGTCCCCGGCTTTAATTGAATTCAGTTCTAACACAGCATTGTGAAACTACTGCATCATTATGCCCAATTTAAAAACATAGCAAATCATATTCTGCTCTATACACTATTCAAGAAAAAAAAAAAAAAAAGCTAATGCACACTGTTGAATATACCAGTTAAACTTACAAGGCGGATGAGCTTGCAGGAACTGAGACAGTCATTGAGGCCCATCCAGCCCAGGTATTCAGGATAGTCTCCTCTGGTTAGCAGATAGCGGTTACCCATGTAGTTGGGCCGCTCGTAAACCACCCAGGCACCACTTTCCACACGAATAGAATTGCAGCAGCTCAGGTAGGGATGGAAGTCAGAGCAGTCACTGTCACATTCATAACGGCGGCCCTGGAAGTTTTTGTCCTCGAAAAACACAATCTGAGAGACCGCAAGAGAATGTTACAGAACACTTTTATACCTGAGTGACCATTTTCTAAACGAATGAAATGTTTAGAAGAAAGGTTTTAGAAAACAGGGCTTTTAGAAAATAGTTTTAAAAGTCAATGACATCATTTAGGCATTGCATTCAAGTATACAATAATATACAAATTAAAATTTTCCCTTATATTCAAGTGATTTTCTGCTCACCCTGCCCATCTTGAATACCGTATTTAGTCTTGTGTGGATAGGTGGTCTTAGTGTCCAGAGTGAATGTTTATAGGGCGGTTTAAATATGCAGGTCCCAACATAAAAATGACGAGCAGGGGAGGGCCAGATATTCACTTTGTCATGAAAATGAGATCCAAAAATCGAGTCAGTGATTCTAGCACTATTCAGTTTTTTTCCAGAAAAGCAAATAGGGATTAAAGGACAATGACTAGCCTGGCATGGGCTTTCATTCACCCTGAAACAAAACGGTAGCCTACAACTGGACCAACCTGAACCACAACAAACACAGTGCACTAACCAGCACCTGATGCCAAGAGCACTGCCAAATAAAGAGCCCAGACTCATTGGATTGTATCATGCGTTGCTGAATGGCACTCTTTACTCTGCCTCAGCTCTTTTCAACAGAAAAGCCACTGGCAAATTAACCAACTTACTAAACTAAATCTGGAGAAAACGTGTGATTTGTATATATACCATTGAACAGGCAGCGATAATTTGGGTTTTAAAATGAGAAATCAACAGTGAAATATTGTATTTAATAAAGTAACCTACAGTAAATATACCCTGCACCAGAATATGCACACTTCCCTGCTACCAAAAACATGTAATGAGTCAGAGGTCCCAATACTCACTATAGACTTAACTTCAGTGAGATTATAAAGTGTGCAGCCATCTTTCCGATTAGGCCAAGAGACATAAAGATTTTGAAAACAAAATTTGGTCAGGGTGCCTTTTTTTAAATGTTTCAATGCTGTAAAAAAATTTCAATATCAGCATGGTGGAAGTATTGTGTATTTAAACGGATATATTGCACGTGATAGCGATGTTGTTAGTGTTACCTAAAAATAAAATATTACAAATATTTAGCAGTAACTAAAATAAAACTGAAATTAAAAATAAAGAACTAACTTAAGAAAATCAGATATATGTTGGATTTCCAACTAAGATTAAATACTAAAATTACTCTAAAACTGAAATAAAAAAAGCTATTATATATATATATATATATATATATATATATATATATATATATATATATAAAATGAAAATAAAAACCTAAACTACAAAAAAAAAACACTAAAATGAAAACCAACTATTATATAAAAAAATATATTATAAATATTAATAAATACTATAATACTAAAATAACACTGCTATATACTAGGATAAAGGTACTTTATCAGTTATTAAGATTCTTTAACAAATTCCATTCTATTAAAGTACTACCAAAATTTGGC
This sequence comes from Carassius auratus, assembly GCF_003368295.1. Classification (NCBI taxonomy): domain Eukaryota; kingdom Metazoa; phylum Chordata; class Actinopteri; order Cypriniformes; family Cyprinidae; genus Carassius; species Carassius auratus. The sequence goes on along the minus strand of NC_039251.1, from coordinate 20,988,719 downwards.
GTAAGATAAAAAATAATTACCGCTCACTGAATTAAAGAGGCATTACACACATATACTCCATTCAGCAAGCCAAAGCTAAGTGCTATTGATTCAATATGGCCAATAAAGCTAAAAAGGGAAGATGCAGGGTGTTGTTTCAGAGCCTAAAGTCCAAATAGCTAAAATTGTCTTCAAACTGGACATGAAAATGGCTCTGGTTTATAACAACCAAACTATTTCACTATTTCACACTAACCTATAAAATGCTGATTCAAACACATTTCAAATGTTCACTTAAGACATGAATACATTCATGAGACATTTTAAGTGACAGCATTTTTGGAATCTGTATTGTGAAGATACAGTAATAGTGCAATTACAGTGCAAGGCATTGTGAACATAGATACAGCATAGGAGACATAAACATTTCTACTGGCCATGAGATATCAGAAGGCAACAGCTGCAAACTCTTCAGTGACTGGATGCGTTATAACAGGTACCAATTGAGATTAAATTACAGTACATATCTCATCCCTATTCCCTCTAAATTCATATAAAGGCAGCAAGCGGTCCCTTTCCTATTTTAATTATATAATGATTCCCGTAGGTTGATATTCTCTTGCATATCAACCTCTGGAATCACTGATTCTCATGTCTCATAGCAAAGAGTAACAATGCTTAAACTATCAGACACCTGCAGCAATAATACAGCAACTCTAAAAACTACTCCAGCATAGATTTTTCTAGATGTCAATAATGTGACATGACACAAAGTCCCCATCAAAACCTGATACAGCATTGATAGTCTTTGTACCAGAAGAACGATGATGTTCGATGAAGAGATGGCAAAAGCATCGTTAGGTCATTTAGCTGTTCTTTTAGCAAACAGTTGGCGCCCGTCCCATTGCTTGTTCAGGCTGTTGTTCTTTGAGTACAGTTGTTCCAGAGTTGGAGGTGTGGCTGGAAGGCCAGTGGTCCACAGAGGTGGAAGGGGTGAGAGCAGGAGGGAGGAGGCTGTCAAGCTCTTGTCTTTGTCCCGTCTCAAGCAACCACTCATGAAACTTCTGCTCCACTAAGGCCTGAAACTGCCGCCTCTGGACCCTTTAAAACAACAAAGACAATGCATCACTGGTGCATCCAAATGTGTCAAAAAATAATAAAATACTTACTGCCCATGTGATTATTATGGAGATGCATTATCATTTTACATCAGATTTCATAATAATGCTAGACTTATATTAAACTAGATTGTGTCTGTTTTAAAATAAAATAAATATATCAAAGAATTTATTTTAAAGCTACATAAGCCCAAACCCCAAATATATGAATATAGTGAATACATATTTTACATACAAATCAACAACAACAAAAATACATTTGTTATTTAATAACAATAATATATAATAATAGAAATAAATAATAATAATTACAACAACTACAACAATATTTGTTACAATAAACCTAAAATGGTTATGGAATGCTCCAAAAAAAATAAACAAAACGGAAAAATAAAAATGATTTTATTGGTGTACCACTAAACCTGTGCCTATGTTTACTTAACTACGATCTGAACATGGCTAAAGACAATACTACAGCCTCGAAAGAAACGGAAAAGCGGGCTCACTTGTTTAGGTGTGCTTCCTTCACAGTCTTCTGCCAATCTTCTATCGTCTTCTCTCGGCTCTCCATGGCCTTCTGGTAGTCCGCTGGCAGGCCCCAGGGGATCTCACAGTTATCCCCCTCCATTTGAAAGGGTATCACCAGCGGGTAAAACTCAGCAGGGGGCTGGATGCGGTAGCAGCCAGTGTCTGTAGCGGAACCCTCGGCTCCAAACAGCAGAGGTTGGTCCCATAAGTTGGGAACCACAGCTAGGCCCACACTAGCCATGTGGTCCTCTAGAGTGGGATAATGTGTGTGGAAGGGGCCCAGTGTGAGAGACACATTCCCAGGTAAGAGAAGGGGTCGAGTAGGGGTGAGGGCATGGATTGTACAATGAGAAGAGCCGCCTACGGTCAGACGGCCGGCCACACACACCAGACGAACATTCTCACAGCTCTGAATGTGGACACTGGTCCCCACCGGGCCGAGAACCACTGTACTGTTCCTGCACTTATCCAAGGTCACAGATCTGCAAGATAAGGACTTCGTTTTACATTGATGTTTACAAACTGAATGACATCAGACTATGACCAGCATTTATTTTAACTTTCTTTTGACATGAAGTCCAAGTAAGGCAATGCTGTTTTCATTATTAGGAATGGGACATGATTATACTAACAGATTATTGATTAATGTGTTAACTAGTGCACATTCATTTGATGCCTTATCCCATGTCAGCAACTTGGGTCAAATATTTTCATGGAAAGAATAGGGTAAACGGTAAAAAAAAAAAAATGTAAATAAACTAATTAAGAAACATTTTAAAAGCAGTTGTGGGATACCGCAAATGGTCATAAAGTGACAATAATAACAAATGTATCGCCCATGTGCTTTTTAAGAAGTTACTTTTCGATCCCACATCCCATTGATAGCCTTCAAGAAGAATTGAGGAGTTACTGTATTTTTCGGACTATAAGTCGTACCTGAGTATAAGTCGCACCAGTCCAAAAATACGTCATGATAAGGAAAAAAACATATATAAGTCGCACTGGACTATAAGTCGCATTTATTTAGAACCAAGAACCAAGAGAAAACATTACTGTCTCCAGCTGCGAGAGGGCGCTCTATGTCTTCAGTGTAAGACTACAGGAGCACTGAGCAGCCTAGAGCAGTGGCGGCTCCAGACAATTTTGATTGGGGGGGCAATGGGGGGGTCCTGGTCTTTTCAAGGGGGGGTCTCATGAAAACCAACAAAAAATACAGTGGACATGGCTAATAACTGCATATTTCTGCTACTAAACAACAAAAACACCTTTGCAATGTAAACAAATGACAGGCTACATTTGTAATTCATATCCTTCACACTGCACTTTCATGTCAGGTATATTATGCATTTTTATTGACATTGATATTTTTACATTTATTTCCAGATAGATATTATTGAGTTTACAGGCTAAAGTGGTCTTGCTGTTGTAAACACTGTTGCTATTGTAGAAAAAATATTTTCATCACATCATTATATTTTAATTCATTTCTGAATTGTTTTTATTTTTATAATGATAATTCAGAGAATGAGAAAATGAGAAAATGAGAAAGCCTTACCAGTGTTGTGATAATTATTTTTACGTGTTAAAAATAAGTACTGTAATATAATAAAAGTTTATTCAAATAACAAAAAAGACCAGACCCCTCGATGCCTGTGAAACTTTTCTCCCTCAAACAGCACGCTAGTGTTACTTCTACACAACAGGCTACACACATAGACAGTAAAAGAGGCTACACACAGTAATATAAACAACGTATCTGCATGTTCTCACATCACATCGTTCTTGTAAAATAATAATAAGTAAATAAACACCAAAATCACTTCGCTGAGAATGAAACACCACTTACCAGCTGCCACGATGTTGAAAATATCCTCTAGCAATTAAAAAATGAGCGTGCAGCATGTGGAATCTTCCCGGTTGGATGAGGTCGTAGTCAGGTGAACGGTCATCATGTTGGTCATTTTATTTACGGCTAAATTATTATTAATAAATTGTACTAATATTATGATTGGGCGTGGGCAGGCATTCACAAAAGTTTATGTTATTACAAAAAAAAATTGAGGAAATTTTGCTTTGACAAAAGGGCACTTAAGGGGCAAAGGAGCAGGTGCTCAAGTGAACCGGTTCTTTCGGACAATTCGATCAAATAAACTAGCTGAAAAAAAAAATGGTTCACCGGTTCTTTTGCGCTCGATGTAATGCCGTCATTGGCGATGATTGCCCTTCATTCAAGCCTTTGGTTTACCCGCGCTTATAACATTAGCAAAGAATCAGTTCAGAATCAATCACCAAAAGAATCAGTTCGGTTCAGATGCGCTCTGTGTCAGTCTGCTTCACGCTGAATCACGCATGCGCAGTTATCATCAGCTAATCGGTTCTCGAATCTGACACGTCCGACAGAAACGGTTCTCGGTTCAGTGTATGAATAAATGTCGAAATAATTATTATTTATTATTGTTCTGCGTAGTTTGAAGAGAAACATTTTTGGATCTTTATCCCGAATATATATATTTTTTAATCAGGAAGAGGCTGGGGGGTCAAATGGGGGGTCAAGGCATTTTTTGGCAGGGTCTTGAGACCCCCCCTGGCGCCGCCGGTGGCCTAGAGCGCCCTCTCGCGGCTGGAGACGATAATGTTTTCTCTTGGTTCATTTCTCTCAGTTCATTTCAAAGTAATTTAGATAAATAAGTCGCACCTGACTTTAAGTCGCAGGACCAGCTAAACTATGAAAAAAAGTGCGACTTAGAGCCTGGAAAATACGGTAATTTGCAAAAAAGATAACTCTGTTCTGAACATGTTTTTTCATTGTGCATTCCAATTAATCTCAATCAAACAGCAGCTGGGTTATTTTGATTAGGTAAAAAAAAAAAAAAAAACATCTAAATAACACAATAAAACATGATAACATACAATTAAAAAAAGATCTGTTTTTGCTAAGAAACTCATTAATTCAATTTACATCAAAGACAAACAGACTGAGAGAAAAAGTGTATTTGATACACAGTTAACAATAAAAGTGCATTTATTTAGCTTTATCCTCACCTCAGAGGAGAGAGAAGGTAGATGAAAGCCTCACTGCAACGGTGGAGCTTGATGTTGGCATTGTTCAGCTTTTCAGAGTCTTTGGCTAATGTCTGCTTGCAAACCTGCGACATGAGCAACAGTCGACTTCCCGGAGGAGCCATGTGGGCATTTCTGAATATTTTGGCTTTCTTTAGGGTGCCCTCTACTACAAAACAAAAATATAAAGTGTTGGTGATATTATAATCTGGTTAACCATCAATCATTTTAAAGGGTTACTCCACCCCGAAATGATAATGTTGTCATTAATCACCCATGTCCTTTCCTAACATGTAAAAACTTTGTTCGTCTTTTTTGGAAGAAAACAGGAAGGCTTGGGACTGTCCCATAGACTGCCAAGTAAAATACACTGTCAAGGTCCAGAAAAGTATTAAAGACATCATCAGAATAGTCCATCTGCCATCAGTGGTTCAACCGTAATGTTATGAAGCGTCAAGAATACTTTTTTTATGCAAAGAAAACAAAATAATGACTTTATTCAACAATTTGTCTCCTCTGTGTCTCCACATTACTGCAGTGCCATTTTGGAGGATATGACCTGAACGCAAACTGCCACGACACAAGAATCCATTTTCTACGTGTATTTACGCTTTGATTTGAACGAAAACAGTTCATCTTTGTAGTGCGGCTGACACAGAGGAGTGTAGACTGCTTCCGTTCAGCAAATATTCAGCAAAATGACACTGTGGCGATGTGGAGAGACACAGAGGAGACTAATTTTTGCATAAAGTCATTATTTTTGTTTTCTTTGCAAATAAAGATATTCTTGACACTTCATAACAAGAACTTCCAGTTTACCTTGCAGTGCCCACGCCAGTTTCTTTCCCGACTCAGAGCAGGTGGACATGCCGAAGGGATTGAGGCAAAGGGCCTGATGCAGAAACCCCTGGAACTGCTGCAGAGAGTAGGAGCGACTGAGTTTGGAGAATCCTGCCTGGGACTGCAGTGGCGAGCGGCTGAGGAGCTTGTGGATTGGGTGCACGGTACGGCTATGGCTCACAGATCCTTCCAGCAACAAACTGAGGCTTTCCAAGGCCTCTGAAGTGAGCTGGCTGTCACGCAGGAGCTGTCCTGAACTGCTCAGCTGGCCTGGCTCCGCTAGCAACTCCAAAAGCTCAGACAAGTGTGTCTGGATGAAAGTAAGATGAGCCTGGTCGTCCCAGTTCTGGTAAAATAGAAGGAATAAACAAACTTCTATCCAAAACTGTTATCATTATACACCAAAATAAAAAAACAAAAAAAACAGATCCTTTCTTCCTACAGTATTCAGGCATAATGTACACCTGATTGTCTCAGTAACAAGTTAAAGTACATTCAGAAAACATATCAAATCTGATAATGTCTAAGGATTTGACCCCAAATAAAAAATAAGGAAAATTAAGCATTTTTAATATATATTTTATTAATATTTAAATTAGTTTACATTATTTACAGGAAACCAAATTTAAATTTCATTAAATAAAATAAAAGCTAATTAATATATTTCTGTTATATGTAATTATTAACTATTTGTACATATATAAAAATGTTCAAAAGATTTTTAAGGTTTTTGTCTTTTATGCTCAACTAGGCTTTAAAAGAACAGCATTTATTTGAAATATAGAGATTTTATAACAAAATAAATGTCTTTACTGGACGATGACATCGGCGGTAGGATTGGGGCAGGTTTGCCCGAAGTATGAATCCTTATAAGGGAAAACAACGATCAATTCCTAACAGATAAGACCCGAACATAACATGTTAATATGTATTCAAACTAAACTCATTTAAGCTTTGTCAGTTTAAACATTTAAGAGCCAAAGGATGCGTGAAAGGTGGTGACGATTATAGGGGCCCACGACTGAGGGTGGTTGACACGAAAGCATATCATTGTGTTTTTAAGCATTGCCAATTTCCAATTAAATACTTAAAAGAGTGTAAATCATTCAAACACAAGACGTGGAAAAACTACACGGAGTAGCTGGTTACTTGCGCGCTGTGTTCGGTGCGGAGAGAGCCGCGTTTCACAGACAGCAATATTGAAGCCAGCTCTCCTTTGCAAAGTTCTCCTCGAAGTTCCTCCTGCACCTGAACGAACAAATACAATTCTGGTGTCCAGGGTGCACGCAGAGACGTGTCTCAAAACACTTGAATGCCGAATTTGCCTCTTTTTGCTTTTGTACAGACAAATACATACAAAATGTCAAAATGCCCGTCTAGGAAAGTATGTTCGAAAAAACTGGTGGTTATTTCTTAAGTGTTAGTAAACAGTTGAGAAAAAAATCGGATGTCTATTATATTGTATGTGTTCATTGTCTCTTAAAGTGACCGCGCCTAATTTAGCTACTAGCTGCTGTAATGTTAATCCAAGAAAATGAAAGAAAATCACTACCTGCTCTTGACTGAATTACCTTGTAGTTTCAACAAGAATTAACGTACAATCAAACCAATAATTACTAATATATATATATATATATATATATATATATATATATATATATATATATATATATAGTGGTGGGCCGTTATCGGCGTTAACGTGCTGCGTTAACGTAATCTTATCGCCGTTAATCTATTCTCAAACTTGGGTTTGGAGCTGGGTCTATACTAAGCAAGCTATGATGACTTTCACCTTGATATAGCGCGGATCTATACCTAGCAGAATTGCACTGTAGGGGGCGAGAACGAGTCTTCGCACTTGTGTGTATGCCTACTGTGAAATTACCACTTCAAACATGACGTGCTAACATGGATGCAGCTAAAATGCCGCCGGGTTTGCTTCAGGGATTTTATATAAAAAAAATATATATATTTTTTTACTAGTAGGTGAAGGACAATATAATTCATGTGAGTATAGCAAAATAAAGCGAACTGTGACATATTATACCCAAAAATTCTTCATACAATGGACTTACTACTAGTGAAAGTGAAAAAAATAATAAATTAGACCAAAAATCATTCCGACACTTTGACCTTACAAGGTTTGGCCTATGTGTTTTTTCCTGAATTACTAATGCAACATTTCACAGACTGAACAAATTTAAGCATTGCTGGGTAATTGTTCAACAAAGTATTGATAGTTGTGTAAATATTGTCATACTAACAGTTGTCTGAAGTTTTGGCTGATTGTAATACAGTACATACATTTCTATCAAAGTTATCTGACATTATCAAGATTCATTTGCTCTGACAGTTTAACTCTGACAGTTCTTGTAATATTTTATTACCATTTTCTAAACTATAGCAAACAAACTGATAGTGTGAGAAATGTTGAAGGTGTCTGAATACATTTTTGGTTTGACTGTATATTTATTGTTTCACATTGAAGACTATACAGTGCTGTTTTACATTTAATTATTTGGTTTCTGTACTTGGACATCAACAAACTTGAAAAACTTTTTTTGTGTCAAATTGTGTAAATAGCACAAATAAATAAATAGAACGAACAAACAAATTTAACAATTTCAAACAGGGCCCAATGGTACAACCTGCACCAGGGACCCGCAAACCCCAGCTATGGCCCTGTTTAAATGGACAAATTCACACAAAAATCATGTCAAAATGCCCATCTTGGTAAGTATCTTAACAGCAGACATAGCAGGCTGAACACAGGCCTACTGTATCAGTGCATTCTCTTAAAGTGAAGGTCTATATATTAATCGAACAGCAACAACAAAGAAATCACTCACTGCTCTTAATTAAAAAGCTTTTATAACTTTATTAAAGAATAACCTTTAATTTATACAGTCCAATATGCAAGGCTGTTATACATTTGATTAATTTATTAAATTTTTGGACCTAAAAACTTATGCTACCTAAAAAAAAATCACTGTTTATTGTTTGTATCTTTACTCTATTGTATTTATTTGTGCTGTTGCTTGTAATTGGATAGAATATATTCTTCTTCTTTTTTTTATTAGAAAGTATATTTTTTCCATTAACAAAGCACATACCGAACTGTACGGAAAACCGTGACTCTAAAACCGTGATACAAACCAAACCATGAAAAAGTTGAACCGTGCCACCCCTGGTATACACAGAGTACATGCAATCGTGAATCTTGAAAGTGTTAGGGAAACTAGAAAATGATGCATTCAAAAAGGGTGCGGGGGAATCTTTAAGAGACAACAGTAGGTTGATCTAAATTGATCAACCTACCGTTGATCAATTTAATTCATCCTTGCTGAATACAATTATTCATATATATTTATAAATAAAAATTTAACTGAACAAACTATATAAAACATATGAAAATATGACTCATGTTTTCAGAAAATACACCTACACACCTTATTTTGGGAGTTTATTTTGGTGTCTCTCTCAGACGAGGAAGAGGGAGATCGTGATCTGGGACTAGGCCACTCTTCTCCAATCAGTGAGGTGCGGAGAGATATTCGATTTAGTTGCTGTAGATACAGGAAGAGTAGAAATTGCAGAGTGTCCACTGACAGCTAAAAGAAGAGATAGAGAAAATGATTAGTACAGCAGAATGGTAATCATACTTTCGAACAGCACTACAACCATTTTTCTCTTACCTTACAACGCTGCCTGTCAAGCTCCTTAGGAGTGCAGCACTGGGACAGAGCTTCTGCCCATTCTAATCTCTGCTCTGCAGAACGAGGCATCAACAGATCAAAAGTTTCAAAATACAGCCAGGCAAGCTCCTCTGCCAGCTGCAGTTTGCCACAAGCGATGTGTCGCCACATGTGCCATCCAAGCCTGGGGAAGCAGCCGTCCCGTGTCCGAACATAACAAGCCATCTTGCGCAGATAATGCATGCTGAACTTGCTTGGGGGTGTGGCAGGAAGCACCCCGATCAGGAAGGGCTCCAGACGTGGCCATACACATGCTGTGTATTTGTCCATTTCTATTGAAGAAAAAAAAAGATTTGTTCAAGCGAGTGAGCTGAGGCAGGGAGAAAGTATCAATTCACCAATAGCATGGCGGTGTATGTCCATAAGTGATAATGCACTAACAAATTGCATAATGTTATAGACAACAATAATATGAATGGCAAGAAATGGTACAACAGAAAGACTGGATAGTTTCCAATACATCCAAAAAGTCAAGGAAAGAATTTCATCATTTCTAACCAGTCTGAGCTAGATGTATGAGGTAAAGGGAATCACTTGATGGCATTGTTAAAATTAACTTGCAGTATTTCCATGACAACCACATCATTCCAGTATATATGTATGTATGTATGTAACGTTACTTATATAATTTGGTTTGAAGTCCTAATAGTTAATTTTATAAATGGGAAACATTACCTTTGACAACAGTATAATATATGGCGTATCTTTATCAATTCAACAGCCACTGAAGTTATCATTATGTCAAATCCACTCACCTGTATTTTTGCTTCTTAGTTAAAAGTTCCACATCAATCTAAAATGTTTTTGTATGTATTGTAGACGCCAATTCAATTATACAAACACAGAAAACGAGGTTCCCCAAAATATTTATATTACTAATAACAATGATGTCAAACTTTCGATGTAAGCAAGATGTGTATCATTCAGCCAACTTTATGAGAGACATGTTTAGCAGCATCTTTTCCAAAGCAACACAGTGATAACGGACTCGCCTCTATTCTCCTTAACTTACCTGATCATTGAAGGTTTCAGGGCTTCAAGCGGTGGTCACCATTGTTTCATGGGTTAACATATAATAAACATATACAACAAATATATATATATATATATATATTTAAACTGAAATGCTTTTCTGTGCTGTCTATGCTGATGCGCGCGCGATACCAACCGCGAAAGCGCGCTGCTGTGCCGCTCAAAACTTCATTATTTTCATCCTTTCATTCATTCCACCATATTAGAGGCCCACACAACCACCAAACCGTCACCTTAAAACAATAAAGTAGTTCGAGCCTAATAAATATGTAAGATAATCGCTATAGAAATATTTTCACTCAGAAAACAAAGAACGATTAGACAGCACAACTATTAATGAGCGGTTGCCATGATGTCTGTGACGTAACACAGATGCAGTCCGACTTTATTATAAAACAAAAGTCATATATGTTGAATTGATCGATTGATGTCTTGGACAAATGCACACAAAACAAAACAAACAAGCAGGGATGATAATCACGATGATCAAATAATATTTGGTGTCATTTATAAATCCTGAATTATTTGTTCAGAAAAAAGACAGCCTTCTGTCTAGGTTAGAAGTGCTTCTCTCTATTTCAAAATAAAAGTTTGTCAATTTAGTCTAATTTGTAATCTATTTAGTTGTCTTATTTGTGTTTTAGTAAATTTAACCCAGTTTTAAATCTATTTTTCAAAATATTTTATTATTCTTTCAAATAAACTATAGACAAACCTAAATAAGCGCTATATACAACATTATTAAGTAAAATTTTAAACTTAGTCCTCCCAAAAGAGAAATAATATCAACCTTATATTAAAACTACCCATATATTACTATTTATACTCAACTTAGTAATGAAAAATACATTTTTCTCTCCAAATGCTTAATGGCTCAATGCGCATGCGCGGATGTGTAGGAAGTGCTCGCAGACCGATAATCAGCTGATAGATCAACAACCGAGCAGCCACCACCAAAACAGCCGCGACTGGCAACAACAGGTAAATATCGCTAATGCTGGTAGTCTTATGTGACTCTATGTATGTAAAAGAGGTGTGATTATTTTAGAAATTGGTGTTCATGACACCGTTCGGCCCGCATCGCCCGGATTGAGACCGAGTCACGTTAATAATGGTCAGAGTCTATTCTATGCGCCTCTAATGCATCATATCAGATACATTTAGCTGGCTGTCACAGTTATGGATTAAAGCACGTAAACACAAACACGCCGGATTATTACAGTTGTGCATTAGTTCAGTAGAAATATACTTGATTATTAGATTATTATCAGATGAGTCGACATAGCCTTCTCCTGGTTATCAGATGTATTGTTCAGGGTCAAAAGAAATGCACTAAATTAATTATTCAGATTAGCAGACATACACCTGATGATTGGAGTTATTATTCAGATCAATAGATTTTCGCCTGATTTTTAGAGTGATTAATCAAATCGATAAAAATACGCCTGTTTTTTTTAATTGTTAATCAGATCGATGGACATTTACTTGGTGATTATAAGAGTGTAGAGGTATGCTTGATTAACAACGTTTTTAATCAGATTAATATGCATACACAGGATTAATGGAGTTATTATTCAGATCAATAGACTTTAACATGATTATTATATAGGTTAATCGGATCAATAGACATACACATGATTATTAGACTTACAACTATTTGTTGGACTTATGCATTAAATTACATGCAGTATACAGATTAAATACTGGTAATAATTCTGGATTAATAGACAGGTTATGAATATATTCTAGATGAAACACAACATGCAAATGGACAGATGTTGCATAATGGAGTTTCCATCCCATAATGATAAAATGTGAGTGCAAAACATGGTAACACTTAAGTTTACAATGTAAATGTCAAGTAATATGTGTTAATGCAATTCATTACAACAACTCTGTCAACATAACTGTTCAGATACAATCAGGTCAACAAAGTTGTTACATATAAAGTGCACATTGTTTTTGCCTTTATATTGCTGTATGTGATGTCCACCCGACTTTGACCCTAAAGGGTTAAGCTATAAATATTTGCAAACCAATGCAAACTCGGAGAACAGCACACGACGGAGAAACCACAAAGAGGTGACAGTTTCACAAACCTGGTGGTGTTCCACTTACAAAACATCTAGTTTATTGATCATTGTTTATGTCGACATCCAGTACAGGAGGAATTTGCAACAATAAAGATCATTCTTTTTGGACAAATGGTGTATTAGGAATGGATGAGGGGGCTGTACTTTCAGTAAACAGATATTTTCACTAAGATGCTGAGATAAGAGTTGTTGTTGTTGTTGTTTTTGTCATGCTATGCCCAATAAATCAATCTTGAAGCTGGATACCTGGCACCTTGTTTTCTTGAAACATTTGTAAGCTGTTGAACCAGACACACAGATTTAAATGGTCATGAGGATGTGTAGCAATGCGGTTTTACCTAAGAAATGTTGTTGTATTGCTTTACTCATCAGCTTCCCTATTTCTGATGAGAACTGATTCACTACACAGAGCATCTGTGGTTCTGACTGCTGACTGGAAAGTTATAATTTGGCTTTGTATGGAAGGAGAAACTGAAGACAACTGTATTCTCACTTCTGTCCTCCAATTTTGCTTATTTGATTAGTTTTAGTTTAGTTGTGCAAGAGCCAAAATATTTACCCAGAAATGAACATTTTGGCATCATTTACTCACCCTCATGACTAGCTGTCTGTTGTGGAAAATAAAAGAAGATATATATAAAATGTCTCAGTATGTTTTGGAATACTTGTAAAGGCTTATTTTCAGTAAGTTAACTCTCCTTTACCAGAATGTTTTAGTTGTAAGTTACTTCCTCTTCCTTTACCCGTTCCACTTACTGTACATTCTACTCTTATCGTTGTTGATTTTTTTAGCATCACAGTCTGACAGCTATCCACACAACTTAAAAGAAGTCTCCAGTGCCAGTTGTTGAGTTGCTGCTTTTAGAGACGCTGTCAGGGAGGACGGCCACCCTTCCTACATCATGAACACTCGTGGGACCGGCAGGGCCAATGGAAGCCTACCGCAGACCAAGATCTGCCAGTTCAAATTGGTGCTGCTGGGAGACATGGCTGTCGGCAAGTCCAGCCTGGTGCTGCGCTTTGTTAAGGGCCAGTTTGATGAGTTTCAGGAGACCACCATTGGAGGTGAGGCATAGGGGATGAATTTTAATTGAGTTCATAAACATTGGTAATGGGTATTTATATTTAGGTGGATTTTGGTTGGTTTATTGCATTTGCATTCCTACATACTGTACTGTTCTAAAGTTTGAGGTCAGTAAGATTTATTTATTTATTTATTTTAATAAAAGAATAATTTTATTCAGCATACATGCATAAATGCTATTCTTTTGTACTTTCTATTCATCAAAGAATCCTTAAAAATGTATCTCCAGTGATGGCTGCTAAAAAATCAGCTTTGGTCTCTACAGTAACATAGAACACATTGTCATAATATTTCACAATACTACTGTTATTGCGCAAATAAATGCAGCCCTGGTAAGTAAAAGAGATTTATTTCAAAAACAGTACAAAGATAACTGACCCCAAAGTTTTGAACGGTATTGTACATCATTTGGTGGATTATTTTACCATGCACAACCAATTGTGCCACAGGAACACTGGTTTAAAAAAAAAAAAAAAAAAACCTTTGCACACCTAGATTTTTGCCTGTTACCCTTGCTTTGCAAATGAACACTTCAAGAGCTGGACGAATACCGCAGAGAACTTTGTACATTCAGAGTCTAATCGGGTGTGAGCAATAGAGTTAGCAGTGCTGAGAACACACTTGTGGGTTCTTTATAGCTATTTATAACCTTGTGTTAACTGATCTTATACTTTTAGTCATAGCTGTAGATTTCATCACGTGTGAGTATGATGACAAACCATTTTCATTATCTCTGAGTATAATCTTCACACTAGCATTTGCAAACATTGTTGTAGACGTTGCAACAGTAATATCAGACTGGAGTTCTGCTAAAGCAATAAAGCACCTTAGATCATGAATGGAAGTGATTTTACCTTGATTAAGGGGTAATTTTAGGCATGCACCTGTGGTTAAGTCACATTAAAACACAGCCTTGAGTTGATTAAAACTGCAGCAACAGCAGTATAATAAAAGACACATGTTCAATGAATAAGTAATTCTAATAAATTACACTTAACATTGGTTATAGAAATCAGAATAAATAAATCTACTGCCAAGTAAATTGTTCATTTGCTTAAATATGTTCTTTGCACTTGCTTTAGCCTTGCTGCATTTAAATATCAATGTCAGACATGTCATATTATTAATCCTTGAAACTTTTTGTCTGTTGTCCACCATCAGCTGCGTTCTTGGCACAGTCTGTTTGTCTGGATGACACTACAGTGAAGTTTGAGATTTGGGACACGGCTGGACAGGAGCGCTATCACAGCTTGGCCCCCATGTACTACCGTGGAGCCCAGGCGGCTATTGTAGTTTTTGACATCACCAAGCCTGTAAGTTTACAAAGGTACACTCTTCGCACAAGTTTTATTTGGTAAAATAGTAAATTTGTTGCTTAGACTTTAGCCATGTGTTTATAGGAAACATTTGAGCGAGCGAAGGCTTGGGTGAAAGAGCTGCAGCGGCAGGCCAGTCCCAACATCGTCATCGCTCTCTCAGGAAACAAGTCTGACTTAGCGGAAAAGAGACTCGTGGAGTATGAGGTCATATCCTTTTTTTTTAATTATATTTCAAGACATGGGAGTTGTAACGTTCTTTAAGGGGCAAAAATAATCACATTGTGGTTTGATTTATAAATACCTCTGGGATTGTTGCGTGTAGTGTGCTGCTATTTTTATTTCAATGCACACAGAACAGAATAAAAAGTTTCAGTTTCAGTGGTGTATCATTCAAAAGTTTGTGGTTGGTACGAATTTTATTTATTTATTTTTTTAAAAAGCCTTTTGTGCACATGAAGACAGCATTTTATTTGATAAAAAATACACTAAAAGAGTTATAATGTAACTAGGGCCGGGACTCGATTAAAAAAATTAATCTAATTAATTAGATTTGTAATTTTCTTTGTAATTAATTAATCGAAATGAATCGCATTTTAATCGCATATAAATATTTGACCTGAGAACAGTGAGAAGTAATTTTTTTCACATGGATTTATAGTATACCATTGAATAATGACTGAATACATAAGCTTAAGCAACAAAATATTGTTTATTTTTGTTCAACCAAGTCTAGCAGACCAGTGCAATTTTTGCCATGAAGTGTAGCAATAGCATATTTAGAAACAATTTAGAAATAGTACATTTCAGAAATTCAGGAAGCTTATAGGTGCTGGAACCTTCTGTAAAGTGTTTTTTTAAGTAAAACACAATACTGTCAATTACATTCAGAACATTGGAAACACTGACTATTAGAAAACATCTCTCTGTTGCTACAGAGGCCATAACATACTAAGTCCAACTCTCAATAACATTGGCCAAAACAATAACGAGTTCAACATAAACTGTTGCACCAACAAAATAATACAGTTCAACATAAAGTGTAAAGTCCACGCTAGCTGCTATATGTTTTGCGTTGAGGTGATACTTGAGGCTCGATGTGTCGCGGTGATATGCGAACCATAGACTGTAAAAAAATATGGATGTAGTGTCCGTGATGTCACCCATAGACTCCTCATTAGCGGTTTGAAGCCTAAAGTGTGTAGAGCAGGCCGTCGCCATCTTGGCAGCGCGTCACCGCGCGACTCTCCCGGATAATTGAAAATGGGCAAAAAGGCGGTAGCTGATTGCTGAAGCCACGCCCACCTAGTGCGACGGCATTGTCAGCAGCGGCAATCCACCTGTCACTCAAGTGGCCACGCCCTTAATTATGCAGAACTTTAAGTCTTAATATAATTTAAACGGATGAGTTTTAAAAAAATTCACCCCCCTCACAGTTGTCATGAAGAGCAAAATTAGCAATATAGACCAAAATCATTTTTTGAACCAGGCTGTAAACATGTTTTTTTCTGCTGTAAAGTTGGGCATTTTAACATGGGGAGTCTAAGGGACTGACTCCCTTTTGCAGCCAGCCTCAAGCAGCCAGTCGATGAATTGCAGTTTTAGTCACTTCCTTATTGTCGGAGGTTGCTGCTCGATGCGAACCATAAGGCGTTTCTCAATGTCAAGGATACTTCCTTGGCAGGACTGATCCTTCCAAGTCACTTCCTTCAGAGGCTAGGCGAGACCCCTCTTCGCATTTGGAGAACACGTAAATGGAACAGCCTAGCAAGTGTACGTAATTGCATCATTACGTCAGTGAAAAGGTCCGTTTGAATAACGCTGTGAATGGTATCATTAAATTACTTTGGACAACTTAAGTTATTTATAAAATAACTACCAATGACGCAACCAATTGTTAAATGACAGGTCCGGTTCAGTTAACCATTTGTATTTGTATAATTTATAATATCAATACGGTAGTAATTTGTACTGGCATTTAACTTTACAGTCATAACAAAGGTTTGGTAACGTAAATAAAAGCCGTTAATGCTCCAACATTTTTGCATTTTCGAACTAACGTTAGATAGCAAAGCTGCGCGCATAGGATTGTGGGTGATTTGAGAGCGCGAAGAGCACGAAGGATACACATGTGCATCCTTTCCAGGGGGCAAGGAACTCGACCGGAAGTTGAAGTCGGGTGGGGGCTGCCATCTTTTACCAGAACTTCACTTACGTTAGCATTCCCATTGACTCCCATTCATTTTGGCGTCACTTTGACAGCGAATAACTTTACATCTGAAGCGTTTAAAGACTCCGTTTGTCCATTATTTATTTCTAAAGATACACGACAATGTATAAAGGGCTCCATTACCTTCTATGTTACATTATGGCCCCGTATAAACAGTTTTTGTAAAAAATAGGCTAATGATTGCGTCATAACCACTCGTCTCTCTGTCGCATTACCGTACAGACAGGAGGAGAAGCTCGCAGGCAATTAACTTAATATGGCGTACTGGCGTTACATTTTAAAATACTATACAAAATAATTAATCAGAATACTTACTCCTGCTCACTCACGACAAAGAACTCCCCACTCAAGCTCGCCGTCTCTGCAAGATTAACGATGGCAGTTTGGACGCACAGCCACTTAGAAGATTTACATCTGTCAGACAGGTTGCTTACGTCGTCAAGCTTCGTTTGAGTCTGCGCGTCAGAAACAGAAGTGCTAAAAAACGGTAAAAATGGGCTTCACTTGTCTCCAATTGAGTTCCAATGGGGTCGCTGTGTGCATTTCTTTTACTGTCTATGATCCTGTGTATGGGATATTCTTCAAACGAAGGACTCAGTCCTTGGTTGAAATTCCGAGGATCCTCAACATTGGAACAGTCCTTCGACGGATGTCGATGACGGAGCATCCTCGAAATATTGGCTTCCGAGGATCCTTCCTTGACATTGAGAAACACCTATAGACAGTAAAAGAAACGAACGATATTTGGTGCTCCAGTATAATCGGTCCGCCGAAACTCATCCAGTGAGAAACGTTCCGCGGTGCAAAAATAAGTTATAAAAAATGCGGGAATTTTTTTTCTGTAATAATTAATCTTAGTTAACGCGTTATTTTTTGTGTAATTAATTAATCTCAATTAACGCATTAAAGTCCCGGCCCTAATTGTAACATATTATAGGCTACTATTTAAAATAACTGTTTTCTATTTTTTATATATTTTATAATGTAATGATTCTAGTGATAGCAAAGCTAAATTTTCAACAGCCATTTCTTCATTCATTCTAATATGCCGATTTAAATTGCAGGAAAATGCTTGTATAAGTTCTTATTCTTATCAATGTTTTGAGAGAAACATGATACATTTATTTAGAATTTTTTGATAAATAGAAAGTTTGAAATTGAAATTGAAATCCTTTGTAACATTACAAATGTCTGTACTGTCACTTTTTAATAATTTAAAGCATCTTTGCTGAATAGAAGCATATTTGTCTATATATGTATATATATATATATATATATATATATATATATATATATATATATATATATATATATATATATATATATATATATATTTATTTAATGTCTTGTGTGCAGTAACCAAGACATTCATTTTACATGTATGTACAGGAAGCCCAGACATATGCAGAAGACACAGGCTTGCTTTTCATGGAAACCTCTGCCAAGACTGCAATGAATGTAAACGAGTTGTTCCTGGCCATTGGTAAGTGTTAAAGCTGTCTTCCTACTAGTGTACTCTGTGCTGGTTATTGGTACTACACTTAAGATATATTATCTATAAAAAAAAAAAGGTTTTAATAAGAATAAAAAGTAATAAGATTAGTTGCTATTGTGTTTTAAGAAAATCTATGGTTACTTGGGTAAATGCTTGTAAGGGGCTACAAACTATTGTTAATAATTTGTTTACAGGTAGAATTAAAAATTCAAATGGCATACTGACCCAGTACCAGATTTTCGAGATTGTAATTTCTTAATTATGTTGCATTATACTTTATCTGTGACGTTGTAGTGAGATCTGATCTTTTCAATTGTGACAAACATCCGAGTGAAACAGAAAAAAAAGTGTTTCTTTCAGTCGGTTGTTGATTAGATAGAGGCAGATATGAACACAACCTTCAGTTGAGTGTAAGAAGAGGTCAGGGTTTAAAGCAATGATTGAAGATGTTTTGCATACAGTATGTCAGCAAAGATAATTAGTTTTACTGGTTTATTACATTTTTGACTATTTTGATTTAAAAAAAAAAATGCATGGATGAACTATTCACAATATAATTAGTAACATCATTTAGGAAATAGAGTGAGTTTCATTTCATGCCAAATTTAAACAAAAGATTAACGTTATGAATAGTGTTCAGACTTTTTCATTCAGTTTTCATTCAGCTCTTTTATTTTTATTTATCAATAGCAAAAAAGATGCCAAAAACAGACACCCAAAACCCCACGCATGCTGCCCGACACAGGGGGGTAAACCTGCAGGACCCAGATGCACAGTCCACTCGAAGCTGCTGTGGGAACTAAAGGCCTGTCAACACTCCACCACGGGAGACCACAGACACCTTCTCCTTCCCAAAATCACACCCTTCACCCTTTCACCTCCTAAGACGGATACGGAAAGAAAGAGAGAGGAATTACAGAAAGAGATTGAGGGAAAATCCCTCAGTGATGCCATCAAGAGATTTTTCATGGAAGACTTCTGATGGACAGGGCAGAAAGCGAACGGACGATGGACTCTGTCATAACTGGCAGTAAACATGGATTCTGTATTACTTTTAAGTCAACAATAATTTCAGCCTCTGTTCATTTTCAGTATGCAAGCACCAAGGTGTCACCCAAACAGATACAAGAACACAGAAGAATCAGAATGAACAGAAGAATTATTTCATTGACAAATCCCGTTCTCAGTCCTGGAATGAGCCAAAATGGTCCATAATGCCCCCTTAAAACAGCTAGAAGTCTTCAAGCATCCGTATGTTACCTGTAAGAGTATCCATAAGCTCTGGGCTCTCCCATTCTGATCCCAACTCTAACACTGGAAGGACGTCAGCACCTTACCCTAAACTAACCCTTGGAATTGTTCAACCGTGAGCCACATCTACTAAAAAGGACCATTGAAGCAGAAGTTTTTCTTTCAACCTGAGCTTGTTTTTTCAGCCTCCAGCTTTATTTATTACCTTTATTTGAACTGGTCTCCCGTAAGTAACTCGTCATTTATCTTATACCCAAAAAGTATTGAAGAACATCACTGTTGTCTTCCCTATCCCATTTCCTTCTCCTGACCACATCGACCTTGAAGTTCAGTTTTGAAGTTAACGAAACAACAGCAAGCTCTACGATGCCTTCTCTACGTTCTGGTCGCTTTGTGTAAATTACTGTTTGAGAAACAGTCGACAAATCATTAACAGCACATTGGCAGCAACCAGATGACTGTTCATAAACCATTTCGCTTTAGAAGTAATCACAGAATAACGCACATTGGTTCATCTGGAAAAGGAAGTCATGCAATACCAGACCAATGTCTCAGTATGTGTTATTAAAAAGCAACAAAAATATTCAAGCACCCACTAATCAAAAACGTGATTGAACCAGTGTTGTGCAATACGTCGGGACGGCAAATCGCAGCAAGGGAATTTTTGGCCCACAAAGCCCCTCAAAAAAAAGAAAAAGAGGAAAAAAACAGAAGTGCCTACTCCGTTTTTTCCGTGTTCTTTGTTTTGGGCTTGTTTGAGGTCGTCAGACCACAGAAAAGTAGCGTTTTCGAGACGCTTGCCCGAAGTGTACAGGCTGTAACCTGTAAGAACAATAAGTTGAGCGTGTTAGTAACAGTTTTGTTTTATGGATGCTGTTTGTTGAGGTGTATAAAATGAGTTTTATTTAAAATTGATTTTAGTCAGTAAGTTAATGGGTTACCAATACATTTTTATGATCATTTAGGGAATGAATTGGGTATCATGATATGGTGTCACACAGCTAGAAGTCATTTGTCATGTGTCTTCAGGTCCACTTTTTTTGTGGAATAGATCTGATCTCCTGTTAACACCTCTGTGAACTGAAATGTTAAATAAAGCTGTGCTGTTCTGCTATGAATGGAATGTGGCTTTAGTTTCTGTGGCTTTTTGACTAGCCTTGATCTAAATCTCTGCTAACTTTACCCTTAAAGCATCCAAACGAAATACCACTAGCAGCACCAAATGATATCACAAACATAACGACCAAACAGGTTTCTGGTGCTAAATGCTAATAGATAGCCCTCTAGATGTATTTTTGTGGCATTTCACGTACAGAATCTTGAAATTCCCCTTCCTCCTGCTTGAATGTAACCTGTGTTGTGCCCAATTTCGACCCCCTGCCGAATTATTACCCCCCCTTGTTGAAATCGCTACCTGATTGCCTAATCCTAACCCCTCCCCCACACCTACTCCTAAACCTACCAATACTAGGGTGGTAATAGTTCGACAGGGGGTCGAAATTGGGCACAACACCAGAATGGCAGTCGAGGTCAAATATCCAACTTAAGTCATTAAGTGTCATTTGACGTCATTTTCAAGATGGCTGAGACCTCAGCAGCATTCGTTCCATTGGTTATTTTGAACTGGAAATGGGAGAACTCAAGATTTGTGTGGAGAAGGGCATGACCGGAATGGTTTGAGATCGGAATAGGGAAATGTAATCTTTAATATAGAGTTCTGCAGGAAAACCCAGAAACGAGTGAGCATTGTTTGTGGTAAACACAAGCATACAATATTTTCACTGTTATTCTATGACATAAAATACATCAGTAAAATCCTATACATTATTTCTTAATGTCGTGAAACAAGAAAACTTTTATACTCGCTAGTCTACTTCTACAGCCTTGTGTTTACCATCACACTCTTTCAAACACAATTATGTAGATAAAGATAGAATTTTAAATCAAGTTTATTGCCTAACATTAGCTTTTTTACTTCTAGGAATTGCACTCATGGTTCAGAACTCATATAAATTTTTGGTGTTTTCACAAACGAGTAACAGTTTTTTAGAAATTAAGATTACACGGAGCTCCTTTTCTGCAATTTATTTAAACCACAATGGCCAAATTATTTGCTTTTTGACAAATTAACCAGCATGATGCAAACATCTCCGCAACACTGGTTAGCCATAAAGGAAAGTTGCCGTAGGGATAGAGCAAGTTATTGCCTTTTTATGAAAGACTGAGATGGAATTTACAAAAAAAGACATCACGATCATATATTGTTAAGACTTGATGTATTTACAATAGAATGGTAAAGCCAAGTCAATCGACACAAAGTTAGTAAAATAACAGTCCAGACAGAGTAAACTAATGAGTGTGATGTGATATATTTGACTGAAAGATAGAAAGAAACCGATCATTAAAACCCATCACAAAGGAAAATAAATGACAAATGCAAGATAAAAATTCATGGTTGTGGTGTTACTTTATACACATTAAAATGCCCCCCAAAAATCGACATGTTTTAAAACAGTTTTTCTTTAATTCCTCACACTCATAAAAAACCCTGCTCTTTAAAACAATCATTACCAAGCAGATTAAATCAGTATAGTATAGTAACCCATTCAACTCCTCAGACTCAACTATCCAGCAGATCATACTTGGTAGTACTTTGCTGATCAAAAAATATAATTGCATTTATCTAGCCCTCACTCTCTTCATCTTCTACTGCTGTGTAGATACTCTGGTTTCTCCGTTTGATTTGAGGTGTGCCACCTGTATGACTTGCTGACCCCTGTGTAGTCTCCCCGCTGGTGCGTTTGGGGACCCTGGCTGGTGTAAGGCCCCCCTCCTCTTCTGAGCTGCCCTGAGAGAGGGATGCTGAAGGAGGGGGAAGAGAAAGCGGCCGCAAGGAGCGTAGTGGAGCCTCTGATTCTGGTGTGGAACATGGGGGAGGTAAGATCAGTCTATTGGCCATCTCTCGCTGGGGACTGCTGTCTCTATCGCTGTCCTGGCTCCCTACTTGCCCTTCTGGAACCACTGCATCGGTCCCTTTCCCCTCGGTACATTCTACTCCCTCATCCTCTTCCTCCTCCCATTCGTCCTCAATGGTGATTTCATCAGGATTATAGGAGCTGGAGAGGCCAGAGGTGTCAGTGGGGTACTCACTAGGTTCGTCTATACTCCCTGTGCTGTCCCCATCCTCCTCTTCTTCAGTCACACCTGTGGCACCCTCCTCTCCGTAAGCCTTCCCAGCCAGGATGTAGATGTCTGTCAGGCCGAGGGTGGCACACAGCTCTGTGGTTTGGGGGTTGGTGGAGTAGACCGGGTGGGCATTGGGCTGTGGGCAGCTGGGGTCATAAGCGGGCACCGTCAGGCTGAAATTTTCAGGGATGCAAAGGTCACCGCTCAAATCACTCATGACCTCCATCATAGCTTCTTCTGATGCACTGAAATCCCACCTGAAAGAAACAGAGGAACAGGGTGTCTAAATACTGACAAATTCATTTGTGTGCAAGATATTGACTGTTTGTGTGCACAACTTCCTGATTAATAGTAGAATTTGAAGCCAATTTCTCAATTTATTAATTCTAATATTACAAACTGCATTCAGCAACATGCATTTAATTGATCAAAATTAGCAGTAAATGCATTTATAATGTCATGAAATACTTTTCAAATCAGTGCTGTTCATTTGAAAAAAATAAATATATATATATAGGTTTTTTTTTTTTTCAAAATATTAAGCAATGCAACCCTTGCAAAAATTTATAATAAGAAGAAATGCACAAATCAGAATATTACTATAATTTCTTAAGGATCGTGTGACATGACTGAAGACTGATGGCCACAGAAATTCAGCTTTGCCATAACAGGAATAAATTACATTTTAAAATATATTGTAATAGAAAACTGTTATTTTTAAACTTTAATGATGTTTGTCAATTTTGTAGTTTTACAGTATTTGTGGTCAATCAAAATAAGTCTTGGTGAGCATAAGAGACTCCGATCAAAAAGTTGGCCCCTTTTTTAAAAATATACAATGACATATTCAAAGAACAGTAGTTATGAACAGTGACAATGAGTATTATGAGGGACACAGGCAGCTATGACAATTCTACCAATCAAAGAGCATCTAAAAAAATTCCACAGGATAATATCAGGAACAGAACAGAACTTATTGAGAATATGCTGATTAATGAAAAGTGCCAATACGATATGGATTAAAAGGTATAGCTCACCCAAAAATGACAATTCTGTTATTTATTACTCGCCCTCACGTCGTTCCAAACAAGCAAAACCTTTGTTCATCCTTGGAAACACAAATTAAGATATTCTTGATGAAATCTGAGAGCTTTCTGAACCAACATAGACAGCAAAGTAACTACCAAGTTCAAGGCCCAGAAACATAGTAGGGACACTGTTAAAATGGTCCATGTCCATCAATGGTTGATTTTGATTTTATGAGAAGAAAACAAAAATAATGACTTTGTTCAATGATATCTTTTCTTCTCGGTCAGTTTTGTTATGCTGCCATTCACAAGAGTACTGTGTGGGCAGACTGAGCCAGAAAAGAAAAAAATCTTTGAACAAAGTCATTATTTTTGTTTTCTTTGCACATAATTATACTTTTAGGTTCATAAAATTACAGTTGAACCACTGATGTCACATGAACTATTTTATCAATGTCCTTACTACCTTTCCAGGCATTTAATGTGGTAGTTCCCTTGCTATCTATGGAAGGTCAGAAAGTTCTTAATTTGTGTTCCGAAGATGAACAAAAGTCTTAGGGGTTTGGGACGACATGAAGGTGAGTAATTAATGACAGTATTTTAATTTTGGGGGGACCTATCGCTTTAAGAATAATCATAAAATGATGTGTATGAAAATGTAGTTACTTTAACATAGTCTGTACCTGGTGTGTAGTCCGTTGTCTTGTGGTGGGTTCCAGAAATTGCAGGATGGTTTCTGAAGGCTGTCTGTCGCTTTCAAGATGGCCAGCCATTCTGGATCATACTCAAGGTGCTCCGAGGAGCCCGGTCGGTCTGCTACCTCCACAATCTGCAAAACCAAAACATTCATTCACTCAAAAAAAGACTAGATCTACTACTTGGATCTTACAATATTTGGACAAAGTGGATACTACTGGAAGAGCTTGAAACACGTTTTGTTGATGGAAACAGCAGAAAAATTACCTGAAGAAAGTCTCTATGTGGAAGACACTTGTCAAGTGAAAGAAACTTGGTGATCTTTGGGGCAGCATTTTTCTCAGCCTGTTATGATAAATAGCCAGTTGTGATTTGTTGTAATGAATAATAAACTCTGGAGATTTTGATAATAAATAGGTTTATATCGCTCTCTTTTTATAAATCCCACCTCGTGCTGCATCAGTGCAGCGAACTTCACGTGCAGGTGAGCTGAAAACCAGTATGTGGGCTGCAGGTGGTCCAGAAGCTCTGCAGCAGCAGGGCTGCCCAAGGTGCCGCTCTCTACTTCCTGTCTGAGGAACTTCTTCTGGCGCAGAAGCTGGTTTGTGTTGCCATAGTAATAAATGCCTCGTGGCCAATCATGGGTCATGAAGATGTCTATGGGCATCTTGATCTGGAGGAGTTAGGTTTAATATTAGACATGGATAGCAAAATATTGTTTCCATCTTTTTATGAGTTAAACTGTAAATCATATTTTGATCACTTTTTTTTCTGTTGATGCATTTAAAATATATTTTATCTAAAAGTACTGGATTTAAGGACTTCACTTATCGATTTACCTGTTTAAGTTTGAAGACATCAATGTTTCTTATGTGGTACACACTGCGCAAAGAATCTGGGCTGTATGGTGGGAACTCAAAGTGTCCTGAAATTGCATAAGGTTCAGAAATGTCATTTTTGGGTCTTTTATTAACCGATTTGAAATTGGTAAAACTCACCTTTCTTGTAATCATGAGATTTAAATATTCCCGAAAGACCACCAATCCGTACACCTTTAAAGCGAACAATCCCTGCATAACCTGAGGAATGAGGAACATCAAATCCATTGAGAACTATTTAAGTAAAGGGTTAGTTCACCCAAAAATGAAAAATGCTAAATACAGTTGTAATTTGTTATTATTTTTGGACCAAAATGTATTTTCAATGCTTCCAAAAATTCTAACTTACCCTCTGATGTCACAAGGACTACTTTGATTATGTTTTTATTACCTTTCTGGACATGGACAGGATACCATACATACAATTTCAATGGAGGGACAGAAAGCTCGGACTAAATCTAAAATATCTTAAACTGTGTTGCGAAAGATGAACGCAGGTCTTACGGGTTTGGAACAACATGAGGGGGGAATCATTAATTACATAATTTACATTTTTGGCTGAACTAACCCTTTAAGAAAACCGTAAAAGTCTGAGCATACAACACTAAAACACAAATCTGGCACTACACTTATTAATCTTACTACATATTAAAGTAAAAACGTTTGCGTTTGTGAGTATGAGCCAAAGATCTGACCCAGGTAATAGATGTTGGGGGCCACCCAGCCTCCATACGGAAGCTCCTGCAGATGGTTTGACGCCTCGTGGTTTCCGCCAATGAAAATCGTCAGGACAGGAGCCTTTTTCTCACCAGAGTAGTACCTTAAAAAACCCGATGGATATGACATGTCGATGGTCGAGCAATATCAACGTAATGTTTACTTAACATTCACTCAAAGATAAAAATATTTGAAAAACGAAATGTGCTTTATCCATATAAATAATAATAAATATGCAACCACTGAGTGGTCACTGTTTAATGAAACATGTACGTTATCTACTGAATAATATTGGGTGTATGCTTACTTGTAGAAGGTTTGCATGTGTCTGTACTTGACAGGCACCGCCATGCACTTCATGTCTCCTTCATTTCTGACCGCCTGGAAGTCTCCGCAGCACAGCAGCAGATCCACCTTCACGCCTTCTTTATTTTCCAGGTAACTGATGCTCTCATAGATCTTATCCAGCTCTCCGTGACAACAGCCTTCTACTGCCACCTTCATCCTTATTTCTCTGATCAACAGCCTTACGCTCAAAGACGACAAATTGAGTTACCCATAGCACAGATGATCAAACCTTTACCTATTTGACATAATTCTTCTAGCAGCCGCTTTTGCTATACAATCTATGCTTTTGCCTCCTTTAACTCACATGCTACTCTGCACATGCGCAGAACTGTCATGTGACCAGTGCGTTAAATGCATTTGTTATTCTTCATCCACACTTTCCTTCATTTATATTTGTTCTTCAATTTTATACTAAAATAATAATACAAAAAATGTGTGCAAGCTTTGATTTAAAGACTGATCATCATTCGGAATTCACGTGAACAGTATATGGAATGTACGGAATGTATACAAAAACAGCCATGCAAAATTATTTCTATGTAATACATTTTTTTTTCTCTTTTAAATGCATTGTTTTTACTTTTTCTTTTCTTTGCATTGTTTTTCATATTCATACCAGAACTTTTTTGCTGTTGTTGCAATGAATTTTTCAAATAACGAAGAAGAAGCAAAGAACTCTGAATTTGAAACTAAAATGCCAGTGTGGAAAGTGCAGCCAGTTGCGATGCTTGTTGTCACGTGGTGCATGTTACTTTTCTCAACGATATTCGGGAAGCACCAATCGAATTACTTATGATTAATAAATAAACCAATTCTTCAACCAGTTAAAAGTGACTGTTGTATCATACAGTACAGACCAAAAGTTTGGAAACATTACTATTTTTAATGTTTTTGAAATAAGTTTCTTATACTCATCAAGCCTGCATTTATTTGATCAAAAATACAGAAAAAAAACAGTAATATTGTGAAATATTCACAATTGATCAAATAAATGCAGGCTTGATGAGCAGAAGAAACTTCTTTCAAAAACATTAAAAATAGTAATGTTTCCAAACTTTTGATCTGTACTGTATATATAATTTTTGGTGCACAAATGTCCGCTGTAATAAAGATTTGGCTCAAAGGAGGATGCGTCTCTTTTTCTCTATTATTTAATTTAAAATAAGTAATCTATAGTAATTAATAGCTGAGTAATGATAAATACTTGTTATTATTTCAATTATGCATTGCTTTAATTTCAGATTATTTAAATTAATTTATAAAAATAAATAAATATAATAAGTAGATAAGGTGTGGAAAGTGCTGCTCTGCATGTTCTACATTATCAAGCTTTTGGAGAAAGTGCTGCTGTAAATGCTCCGCTGATTGAGTTGTGTTTATGTGGAAAGTGCCGCTGTGAATGTTCCGCTGAGTGAATGATGGCGTGCCTGCTGGAGGCCCCTTTACGCATCAGCGTGTTATCTGTGAGTCTCTTTGATTATACCCATTAAAACCTAACCTTTTCAGCTCAGGATCACTTACATAGACAATAGACACGTTAGATAGACTTTAGCAATTGATGTAAATTTTTTGCGATGTGGTGTTTGATGGCTAGCTCTGTGTTTGTGTGGTCAACATTAGATCTGGATGTGCTCAGACCTGTCAAATCAAAGTTATATTTAGTTTTCAGTCTATATTTAGAGCTGGGGCTTCAAAAACAAAATCAAACCTGCTTAATATTATCCGATGAAGCTGTTAAAGGATGAGGTGATGAGCTAATGTGGTGGTAACGCCCCCCTCTTGACAGCCCTGTGGTTCTGTGCTGTGTGTTTTGACACATGTTGATCAGTGATGGGGTCAGATGATGTGTACTTTGATGTATAGTGTGTTACTGGATGAATACCGATATTCACGTAGTACTTAAAATGGTAGTGGTAGAGAAAAAAGAAAACATAAATATGATGATTTGTTTGTAAAGGACATCATTCAACTTTAGCCTTCATGTTAGGTTTATTATCTTCCCTTCTAATACATTGAATGTGTGTCTCTGCAGTGTGATATTGTTAAAACTAACCTTTTGTTGAATGATATGTTCAGAAAAGTAAATTGGTTTCCCGTATATTAAAACTGTTTCTGTGTAAAGTCAGTTTGATCATCACAAGTATTATATACCTGCGGTGTTCGCAGTTTGTTCATCACAAGTATTTTATACCTGCGGTTTCCGAGACTCCCAACAAAAGTCATTTTTACAGTAGGATATGAAATTTTGTTCATTATCTTTATTTGTAAAAAAAAAAAATTTATTCATTTCCATTCTTCATATATGTATGTGTATTTATATATAGGTAATGAATATACTAAGTACACACACATATAGTATGTAAACATAGACTTTTATTTTGAATGCCCTTAATTGCAATTAGTCATTTTGAAGCCCTACAAGTAATTGTTTAAACCAGGGGTGTCAAACTCAGTTCCTGGAGCGCCGGAGCCTGCAGAATTTTGTTCCAACCCTGCTCCAACAAACATACCATGTAGTTTTCAAATAAGCCTGAAGGACTTGATCAGTTGGATCGGGGGCCTGTACCATGAAGCTAGATTAGCTGGCTAGCCAGGTAAGTTTCAGGTTAGTTTGCACCAATCCTGGGTTTTAGGTACCACATAAGTGGCTTGGCTTTTAGCGGCATTCATTGCCATAGTAACTCAAACTCCACAGCTAACCTTCTCCGGGGCAGGTTATGTTCTGGGTTCGAGATCTCAAACTGAAGGTGGACTAATCAGATGTGAGAGAAGTGACACATGTCTGACACAAAGTCACTCCTCCAGTTTATCTAGCTCCAAATCAAAGGTCACTGATGCTAAAAAAAGGAAATAGAAGAAGTCTGGCTTTAATGATAATTACGGAGTCGTATTATAATTTATATAATTATTGTGACTCATATTATTATTATAATAATTATTTATCTTTTACACACAAGCAATTTTAGTTGAACAGTTATTATAAATTGTTTATTTTAAATAGATATTAATGTATACAGATCATGTAATATAAATAAGCTGTAGTATCAAAATAGTGCACTATTTAAAAAAAAAAAAAATCTTACCTTACATGTTCGAGTCTCTATCACTATATATTTTCAAATGTATAAGCTAACTTAAGTTTCATGTAACTGCATTGATAGAGCAAGATTATTTATTTTATATTTTATATTTTTCATATGACATTTAAATTTGTCATATTCTTCCATCTCTTAACCTTTAGCAAAACCTTTAACCTTTAGTTTTGAATCTCGCTGGGTCTCTCGCAAGAAGTAAATCAAGCTTGCTTTGTGTTGCAAGGCTCATGATTGGCTGTTCGCCAGTGATGTCACACATCCATGTGCACGCGCTCCACAAACTCAGGATCAAAGCCTGAGTTGACAAATAAAGTTGATGAACAGCATCATGGTACCAACAAATCCGGATTGGAGAGGTTTGGTATTGTCAACTCAAAACAAATCCTGTAACTCTGAATTTGTTCAGCTACCATCGTGGTACAGGCCCCTGGTGTGTTTGATTAGGGTTGAATCAAACTCTGCAGTGCTGCGGCCCTTCAGGAATTGAGTTTGACACCCCTGGCCAAACTGACAGCTGAATATTTCTTTAGGGCTGGGTAATCATAGGGAAATGTAATACTGTAATTTATTAATTATAACAATCATTGTTTAAGTCTGTTGGAAACTCATTTGTGTCAGAACAGGTTTGGCTGGTACAGCAAAACACCATTATGTTACATTGTTATGAAATTATAGAGTTCATGGGAGTGAATCTCATGGGGTGGATGTCCTTCCCAGTTTTCCCTGGCCTGAAATTGCCATCTCTGCCTGTACAAGTGAGTTGCAGTGTTTGAGGAGATGGGAAGCAGGTCTCTGCTCCCCTTCTAGAGACTTCCACCAACAGCTGGCAGCTGTAAGGGTAAACAGACCAAAGTATTGTGACCCTGTGAGCAAGGGAGGAGGCTATGGGGCGAGACTGAAGGTGTTTTGATGCCTCCGATGGGATAAGTTTGCTGAATCATCTTTGTGCTGTCTTTTGTCACAATGCAGGAAGTCACAGCCACGAGTCGCCACTATGTTGACCGGCTTTTTGACCCCGACCCACAGAACGTGCTGCAGGGAGTCATGTGAGTAAACAACCATGTATCCCTCCTTGTGTGTAGCGCTCTACTCTGTGTTATAGTTCACCATGTTCAATTTCTGAGTCCTAAAGATGAGGCTGTCACCAAAGGAGGTTGTTTTTAGTCCTTAGAGAGCAAGTACATTTTAGTTCTTTTTTGTTTAATATAAAAGAAGCTCTGAGGTGCTGTACTTTTGTGTTTATGTGAGTGTATCTGGGGAGCTGCAGATCGGGTCTCTTCATCTTTATTTTTAACTCCGGTCTCCAGCTCTGGTTACTGTTAGGTTGATGTTTTCCCGACTGCCACAGCCGTACTTTTCCAAATAGATCCTTCAGAGCAGCCATTAACTAAAACATGAAGGTTTTTGCATTTTTGAATACATTAAGTTTTTTGCATTTATGCTGATTTATAGTAATGTCACAATCATTTCAGCAGGATGAACGTGATCTCGCGTTGCACCATTGCTGGTGTTGTTATAATCACTAGGAAATGCTGGTTTCTTTTAGAGTTGGGGGCCTGCTAAAAGAATAATGATGAATAATTGATTCTGTCCAGTCAACGTAAATTGCTTTGTGGGGAGTGCGCCGACTTGTAGCGCCATTGCACTTTGGGTGTCCCAAGTTCAAGTGCCGGCTTGCGGACCTTTCCCGATCCCCACCACCTCTCTCTCACCCACTTCGCTTCCTGTCAATCTGTGTTCTATCTAAATAAAAAGGCATAATATGGCAAAAATAAATCTTAAAAAAAAGAATAATAATGCTGTCCAGATCCTTCTGGAAATTTTGAATTGGCTTTTATTTATTTTTTTAATGAAAAATAATATATATTAATTTTATTTCAGTTTCAGTAATCTTAGTATCTTAGGTTATTCCAATTAGTTCAAAAAAGCATTTATAATTGTTTTTTTGAGATTAAAAAAAAAGTTTGTTATCTGATATTTATATTTTTTTACAGTTTTATTTCAGTTATTTATTTTTAGTAGTTTATTTTCCTTTTCTGTTAACAATAGCAGCACTGGGCAATTTCATATTTCTTTCTCCTTTTTTCATTTCTTGACAAAGGCAGCAAGCACTTTAGTATGGAAGCCCGTTCCCGCCACTTTGAGAAAAAAATATATAATTCTGTAAGTCATAATAATGAGATACTTTCTCGTAATCATGCCTTAGTATCTCATAATAATGAGAAATTGGATGATGCAACGTGACGGCATCTGTTGGTCAATACCATGCAGGAACACCACAAACATCACTTGTTCTGTAATCTAAAGTGTATAATCTATCATTAAATAGTGATTTATGATATATTATCTGCATGTAGTCTTTTAATTTGTACACCCCTGAACCTGACCGTGTTATACACGCAGCATAGAAGAGAAAATAATAATGATTAAAGAAGACGTTTAGGTCAGCGTACAATGAAGGAAAAATAAAATTCAGCTTATTTGAGTGACAGTATTAAGCCCCTTTCTCTCACATTGACATACAGGCAAAAGGCAGGAGAAAATACTTTCAGCTAAATAACGCCAATCTCACATACACAATCTATGTGTGACAACTCTGTGTGTGTGTGTGTGTGTGTGTACTGTACTTCAATTCAATCAAATGTCCTGAAGTCGTCGTCTTTTCTTTTTTCCTTTTTTTTCGTCCACAAGGAGACACGTTTCTGTGAATACGCACACATTTTATATCAGATAGGCGTTTCGTCCACAAGGAATCCGGCGTTTTGGAAAAGAAAAACTGATGTTTTTTGAAACCGAGACCCAGACTGGATAAATTTGAAAATGTCGCCCTTTGTGTTTTCGTTTGGACGGCGAATATATTTTCGAATACATTTTCTGAAAAGATGACGTCATCAGCCCACATCTCGCCCCTAGTCAGACACCGCTACGTTTCTTTTACTGTCTATGGCTACGTCACGTAACAGCAACAAAAACATGAACAAACACTGAACGATTGTCTTTTTATTAACTAATATTAACACGGATTAATAAATGAATTGTTCCATGTTCCTTTGTGTACCACGCGTAAGGTTTATGAGCAAGTCAATGTCTTCTTCGTTTTAAGTGTATCTGTGAGGCAGAATTACAGCGCCACATGCTGGTCTGGCATGTATACTACATTGTTTTGTGGTTTTTGTAGACGCGGATATTTGTACAGATGGATAATCTCCATCTCCGTGTGGACGGGGCTGAAGAAGTAACGGGTACTTACAGTTATAGATAGAAATGTAGCAGAGTA
Organism: Carassius auratus; assembly: GCF_003368295.1. Classification (NCBI taxonomy): domain Eukaryota; kingdom Metazoa; phylum Chordata; class Actinopteri; order Cypriniformes; family Cyprinidae; genus Carassius; species Carassius auratus. The sequence goes on along the minus strand of NC_039251.1, from coordinate 20,955,713 downwards.
AAGAGTACAATATTTGCCTCTGAAACGTACTTGAGTAAAGTCATGAGTGCTCCCCAAAAATGATACTCGAGTAAAGTACAGATCCCTCAAAATTGTACTTAAGTACTGTACTCAAGTAAATGTACGCCGTTACTGTCCGGCTCTGTTCACGACCATGGCAACCACTTGTTCTTCAGCAAAAATGCATAAGCATTGCTGTTTTGTGTTGCATTCCTAATTTGGGTCTGCCTGAATGCCTGTATATACAATATGCATGATCATTAAAGTTGTGTACTGAATATAAGAACGTTTCCCATTATTATTGTGACTTACAGAATCATATTTTTTCTCAACTGTGGCAGAAACAGGCTTCCATACTTTAGTGATAATGGATCAAAATAAAGGGCAAATGGTGTACATTAGGTTTGTAGTTAATGCTCTGTGTATCTATTATTACTTTGTTCTGCCGTTCGTAAACACTCCACTCTTCATTACTTTTTGTTTTGAATGTTGCATGAGTTTGTGATTATGGAATATTTAAAAATATTTTGGGTACTGTTGATAAAGAAAAGCATTGATAAAGCATCAATTATGATTGCACATGCATTGTCTTTCATTTTAGTGCAAAAAAGCATTCTAGAAGAAAAAAAATAAAAATATTCAAAGGCATGCCCATTTTGTTCAGAGCAGAATCTCGATACATTACCTTTGTGTGCTATATGTGCATTCAGGTGTTGAGTCATGAGATGAGAGTCTGCTAGGAGGGTGTTACTATTTGCTCTCGTTATCAGCCTCTGTAATCCTCAGATCATTCAAATGTACGCTAACCAATTACATTTGACATGTCCAATAAAGACAGCAATGTTCTCTGCTAAGCTGTTTTAAACAGCGTTATTGCTTAATTATTGTACATGCAGTTTCCATATTAATTGAAATACTAAATGTAATATTTTTACTTCTAAAATGTTTGTCTCATACTGAAGGAATATTTAAACCTTGTAAAAAAATAATGGGCATATGAAAAATAGTATGATATAAAAAATATATTTAAAACAAAATGTTCTAATGCTCACCAAGGCTGTATTTATTTGATCAAAATACAGTAAAAACAGAAATATTATTAAGTATTATTACAACTGAAGATAACAATTTATTCCTGTAATGGTAGAGCAGAATTTTCAGTCTTTTAAATCGCACCGGAGTATAAGTCGCATTAGTCCAAAAATACGTCATGAAGAGGAAAAAAACATATATATGTCGCACTGGACTATAAGTCGCATTTATTACCAAACATTACCATCTTTCTCTTGGTTCTAAATAAATGCGACTTATAGTTCATTTCTTTTAGTTCATTTCTCTTGGTTCATGTCAAATTAATTTTGATAAATAAGTCGCACCTGACTATAAGTCGCAGGACCATCCAAAAAAAGTATGACTTATAGTCTGGAAAATACGGTATGAAAGTGAAAGTGACGTGACATTCAGCCAAGTATGGTGACCCATAGTCAGAATTTGTGCTCTGCATTTAACCCATCCGAAGTGCACACACACACACACTGTGAACACACACCCGGAGCAGTGGGCAGCCATTTATGCTGCGGCGCCCGGGGAGCAGTTGGGGGCTCGATGCCTTGCTCAAGGGCACCTAAGTCGTGGTATTGAAGGTGGAGAGAGAACTGTACAGGCACTCCCCCCACCCACAATTCCGTCCGGCCCGACACTAGAACCCACAACCTTTCGATTGGGAGTCCGACTCTCTTACCATTAGGCCACGACTTCCCCGCAATCTGAAAGCATGTGTAAATGTAAATGTATGTAAATGTCTTTACTGTCATGTTGATTAGTTTAATGTGTCCCTGCATAATAAAAGTATTATCTTCTTAAAAATATAAAAATAAAAATCAAAAGACCCCAAACTTTTGAACAGCTCTGCTTTGTTTACAACGGCAACCATGAAAATTCTGTACTGCTGCTGTTCCATAAGCACCACATGCTTTCAGATTGTGAACTGCATCTAATTCAGCCTGTCTGCTGTTTTTGTTTTATGGATATATATTTTATAGTATTGTTTTACAAAACTAATGTCAGATCATTCTGTTTTTGCTGCAATTTTTTAATTGTGCAAAAAAAAACTGCTCACGCTGCATGTATGCGGCATATTTGTAATTAAAATGCAGTAGTCGCCGCTAGTCTCTGATTTCTTTTGTTTGTGTTATTCGATTTGGGGTTTGTTTTAAAATGTATTTGAATTTGTTTTGTTCAGTTTAACAAATAAATGTGCAGCATTTTGTCCAATCAATAATAAAAGTGCTCCATTTCATGTCTTAAATCTCATTTGTTCCAAAACAGTCGTGAGAAAATTGTATTGTATCGTAAGTTGAGTGAATTGTTACATCCCTAGTAAACAGCAGTTTAAGTACTTTTTTTTTTTTACTTAAATTTTGAAGTCAGCAACCACAGTACAGCTTTTTTCACCCAGCTTGTTGTTTTTCTGCCCAATAGTCTCAAAATGATTTCTTATGTTCTTCTGTTGATAAGTTTCTATGCCATAGAAAGTTTCTATGCCATGGTTTTGCACCATGAGTTATAAGTGATTGCATATTTATTGACAGTGACATGAAGAATGCTGTCATCGGAAACAACAAACAGAAGGCCAACCTGATAGTGTTGGGAGCCGTGCCAAGGTAAGTCCACCCACTTCACCCTTTTTTCACCAATAGTACTGCAATGAGTTTTGACACAGCCAGTAAGGTTGAAAAATCAGTTAATGTATCCAGTTGTCTGGGCTGGGCCAATGTAGCTGTAAAATTACAGTGAAGTCCAAAAGTCTGAGATTATATTCAAAATCTGGGATTCAAAATCATATTTAAACCTATAAATAAACAAGGTTTATTTAATTAAGACACCTTAAAGATGGCAAAAGCTGTTTTCTCTGTTTTACATGCTATTCACTGCTGATGAGGATATACGTGTGTGTGTGTGTGTGTGTGTGTGTGTGTGTGTGTGTGTGTGTGTGTGTGTGTGTGTAGACTGCTGTATCTCCTCCAGCAGAGCTCCTCTAGTCTGGAGCTGAGGACTGAATGTGCGGTCGTGTTGGGCAGTCTGGCAATGGGCACAGAGAACAACATCAAGTCCCTGGTGGACTGTCACATCATCCCAGCCCTGCTTCAAGGTGCTTGTTCTGTCTATTTTTCATATTACTGTTTTAACTTTTTTTTTTTTTTATCAAATAGCTTAATCAATGCCGCCTTGATGAGCCTTAGAGATTTCCTTCTAAAAAAATCTTCATGATACCAAACTTTTGACCAGTGTTTTCTGTTTTTTGCAGGACTCTTGTGTTCTGATCTGATCTTCATTGAGGCATGTCTGCGCTGTTTAAGAACCATCTTCATCAGTCCAGTCACTCCAGTGCAGCTGCTCTACACAGTAAGACAACATGCACATTCCGAAATGGCATATGTGCATTCTTAATAGGAAGTGTGATCAACATGTTTTAATTTGCATCAGGACCCCACTGTGATCCCCCATCTCATGTCCCTGCTGAGTCGGTCACAGCACACACAGGAATACATCACACAAATCTTCGCCCACTGTTGCAAGGTAGCACACACAACTCTGTGCATTACATGTCACGTATACATTTATTCAGTATTAGAAAAGAATGGTTCCAGTTCTAAATGCTTATTAGATTAGCTACATAAGAGATTTATTTTAAGCTTTATTAAGGATTAGCCAACATGCACCTGTGGGTACGTGTCAAACCATAAAATGGTTGCAGTATTCCAGTTTAGGATTCTTGGCAAAGTCATATTTTCTTTTCTATTGAAATAATTTTATCTATTGAAAAAATGCATTGAATAATTTGTGTGTCCAGACTCCAGAACATCAGATGGTGTTGTTCAACCACGGTGCCATCCAGAACATCTCTCCTCTGCTCATATCTCCCTCCTATAAGGTACAAAAAGGAAATGAATTGCTTTTGCATTTGTAATTGTATTTTTAATGCATGTCGTGTGTTCAGAGTAATAATGGTCTGTGAACCCTCTCTGTAGGTACGGATGCAGGCGTTAAAGTGTTTCTCAGTTTTGGCCCATGAGAACGCTCAGGTCTCCATGACACTGGTGAATGGTGAGCACGACCTCTATCATCCTCTATCATTGGATCACCACTAATTTTGTTCTCCTGGCTTACGTTCATCATAGGTTCTCTTTGACTTCTCTTGTGTTGCAGTTTTTCATTATCTTTGGTAATATCTGAATCACTGTTCAGTGAAATAAAAGAATAGTGCAGAACAGTAGGTTGAAAAAAGTAAAAAATACCATTCAGAACCTCCATAGAGACAGTTTGAGGTTGTTAGGTGAAGATATATGATTCTGTAGAAGCTACAGTGCAGTATGTTAGAAATGTAATTGCTGATTTTGGTGAAGATCTACATCGTTACCTTGGAAAAGTTGGAGTGAGCTTTTGCTAGCAAGTGGAGTCTTGCTGGTTTAAGTTATCTATTGGAAAGCCACCATGGTACTGTAGCTATATGCACTAGTGTTTAGAAGTTTGGGGTCAATAATCTATACATTATATTGATCAAAGTGGCAGAAAAACACTTTACAAAAGAATTCAGTTTCAAATAAATTGTTGTTTTATTCAATCATTTTTATTAGAATTTCTATAAGAATATAAAGCAGCACAAAGGTTTAATAATTATACTATTTTAAATAAATAAATAAAGTAATATATAATAAAATAATAAATAAATGTTTCAAAGTTTTAAATACATTTCTCAAATCAGCATTTTGGGATGATTTCTGAAGGATTGTGTGAAGACTTGAGAAAAGGCTATCGAAAATTCACTTTTGCCATTACACGAATACATTAAATTTTGAAGTATATTAAAATAGAAAACTTTAAATAATAACCATATTTCACAATATCACTGTATTGCACTGCAGTAGTGTATAATACCTATTTTAATGTGTAGTATTGGAGCCTAAAAATTATCAGCACTGTTTACTTCTATCTAAATGCATCAAAAAGACAAAATAGTTTTTTGCTCATTGCTTATTAAAATGCTAATTTTATTCTTTGAATTAGATGTGGTTATATAAGAGATGTTTGGTTCAAAGCTTAAAACCTTTATTTAGATTTTCTGTATGTTAATAAAATAATACTTCAGTCTGCTGAAAATCATATTTTGTGTATATGTGTTATTTTTCAGTGCTTGTAGATGGTGAGCAGCTCTCTCAGGTTTTTGTTGGAATGATGCAAAGGGACAAACCCATTGAAATGCAGCTTACAGCCGCCAAATGGTGAGTAAATCTCATCCTGCAGGCTATTTATAAAAATACATGTGTAACCTTTTTCAGCTTTTACAAACTTGCACACTTTTTTTTCTCAGCTTAACATACATGTGTCGAGCAGGAGCCATCAGGACAGACGACAACTGTGTTGTACTAAAGGTACCTCAAAAGAAAAATCACATTTATGTTATGAATGAATGTGATGAATGCAAAAGTGTCATTTAAAGTGCATGTGAACTAGTTCTTTCTCTCTGTGTGCGTGTGCGTATGCCTGTGTGTGTGTGTGTGTGTGGACAGACTTTGCCGTGCCTAGTGAGGATGTGCAGTAAAGAGCGGTTACTGGAGGAGAGGGTGGAGGGGGCTGAGACGCTAGCCTACCTGATGGAGCCGGACGTAGAACTGCAGCGGATTGCAAGCGTCACTGACCACCTCGTGTCCATGTTGGCTGACTACTTTAAATACCCAAGCTCCGTCAGCGCCATTACTGATATTAAGAGGGTAACTCCACATACACACACACATTTCAATAGCTTTCCAAATTTTGGCTTTACAGAGACTTCTATTGTTTTTATATAAAGCCAAGTATGTAGATTTCAAGGATGTCACCAGGTAACTTTTAAACTCTTTTCAAGTGAAATTAAATCAGTTTAAGTGATCGTTTGTCTTTCTGTAGTTGGATCATGACTTGAAACATGCACATGAGCTGCGACAGGCAGCTTTTAAACTCTATGCTTCTCTGGGCTCCAATGACGAGGATATCAGGAAAAAGGTGGTGTATTATATTGTATTGTATTATAAGTGCTCTGTCTTCCATCAAAAAATCTACAGTATGACTGTTGACTACTTTGATACCCTGAAAATTAAAACAGGTTATTAGGTAGATGTGGTGAATGTGCTAAGGATGTTAACATTAATTTCCCTGCTACAGATTACGGAGACGGAAAATATGATGGACAGGATTGTTAGTGGCCTATCAGAATCTAGTATCAAAGTACGGTTAGCAGCAGTCAGGTATGACACACATTTTCTCTTAGTTGTCCATCAAAAATAATTAGGAGAATAAAAACTGCCATTGTACACTACCATTCAAAAATTGGGGGTCTGTGAGATTTCACAATATTACTGTTCTAACTGTATTTTTGATTAAGTACAGTAAATGCGCCTTTGGTGAGCATTTTCTTTCAAAAACATTTTAAAAAATCTTACCAACTCTAAACTTTAGAATAGTAGTGTAAATGTTAAATGTGTTTGTTGAAAAGGTACAACAATTGAATAGTGAAAGAATTTAAAAATCAAACAAAGAAAGGAGGTTTTGGTTTGCTCTTATTTTTATTTATTTCTTTTAAACTTCCTCTAGATGTCTTCACAGTTTATCACGGTCTGTACAACAGTTAAGGACAAGTTTCCATGATCATGCAGTATGGAAGCCACTAATGAAGGTATGATATTCAGAAGATGATGAGTGAAACCTGCAGACTAGTCAAACCCTAACTGAATGCACATTTGTTTTTGTGGGTAGTTATTACAGAACGCACCAGATGAGGTCCTGGTCATGGCCTCTTCAACACTATGCAACCTACTGCTGGAGTTTTCACCCAGCAAAGAGGTAAAGTACAACACTTCATTGGTTTATTAGTATTATACAGCCAGAATTTTAAATTTCTTACATTAAATGATTTTCATTATATAACTATTTCATACTGAAAACCTTTAAACTTCAAGCTTTTAAAACTACTTGAGACTTTCTGGTCAGGCTTTCTCAAGCCAACATCAAATTCTTATTCCCAGTGCCGCTGGTCGTAAGTGATTGTGTATGTGTTTGTTCACAGCCTATCTTAGAGTCTGGGGTCATCGAGTTACTATGCAGCCTCACCCAAAGTGACAGCCCAGCTCTAAGAGTCAATGGCATCTGGGCTCTCATGGTAAGACCAGCTGACTTCGGTCCACACCAAAGCTTCAGTATGAAAACACTCTGTCATCAGAAGCCATAATGTGTTTCTGTGCAGAACATGGCCTTCCAGGCAGATCAGAAGGTGAAGGTGGAGATAGTTCGAGCTCTGGGCACAGAACAGCTCTTTAGACTCCTGTCTGATCCTGATACGAATGTGCTCATGAAAACACTGGGCTTGCTTCGAAACCTGCTCTCCACCCGGCCGGTAAGTCATATATGCAAGTATATACAGGTGCATCTAAAAAAAAAAGTAGAAAAATGTTTTGTAACATTTCAAAGTTTAACCTTTAATTTATTCTAGATTCATTACATGTAAAGCATAATATTTAAAAAGTTTTTGTTTGTTTGTTTTCATTTTGATGATTAGAGCTTACGGATCATGAGAGTAAAAAATCCAGTATCTTAAAATTGTAGAATATTTATATTTGAGTTTCATTAAAATGACCATCCCTACAGTATAAATTGCGGGTATCTGTATTTCATGAAACCACAATAATGGGGAAGACTGCTGACTTGGCAATGGTCCAGAAGACAATCATTAGCCGCTTTTCCACTGTCTGGCCAGTGTGAGCTAGTGCTTTAAATGGGCCATGTGGTGCTAATAGCCTCGAACCTGTAGCACCGAGGCCAAAATAGCACTGCGTTTCCACTGTCCGGCCAGAAGCTCCACTGCTCTTCACTTAAATCCGTCCTTTACACGCTTCTCAGGAACAACGTCATGTAATCCCCCATCATTTCACCAACAAAGAGAAGTTATCAGAAAACTAATAAGAAATAAGTCATTGGAACTAGCGCAATCACAAAACGAACACAATAAAAGTAGCTGTTTGTTTGCATGCTTTAAATATTTAAATCCAAAAGCATTCATGTTTTACTATAATAAGTGATGCACTGATCAAAATGAATTAATTTATCAGAATTGGAAATTGGTCACACAGAAATAAAGCGTTATGAACATAACCTGCTTATTCAGTCGAGTCGGTTTCTGTTTATTTGTATTATTTGTAGAAATAATGATCATTTCTATATTTTTATAAAATCTCCCAAACAAAAAAACTAAAATCTCGAGGCAAGACTTATGACAGATAAAATATGTTACTAAATAAATACATGATTGTGACAGAGAATAAGAAGCTGACATCTGATTTCTTCATGTGGTCGCATTTAGGCTACCATGTTTACTATGGTAATGTTAATGCCTAGCGTGCAAAAGTCTTTTGCATCACTTATAAATATTCCTGCCTTGTATGGTGATTATTATCCATATCGGATCAAGTTATTTTAAACACTCGCTGCTGACTGAAAGTTAGTTTTGAGCTCAACTTATTTAAAACATTTTTTTAAAGCTGGTATTACAGCTGTTATCTTTATGAAATGATCCACGATGCTGATCCTCTCCAGACGAAGAGATACCCTGCCTTGGTTCATAATCACTCCAACTCCTCTAACCCCAGCTGACCCGCTTTGGCCCAAGGTTTTCATCGGGCAAAAAAACCTGGGCCGCTGGCTCCAAGGAAGCACCGACAAGGGACGATCAAGCACCGGAAATGACAGTGGAAACACGATTGGCCTTGGCACGCACTAGCACACCCACTTTTGGCCTGACAGTGAAAACGTGGCTATTGACACCCTCCACAAAGAGGGAAAGTCACAGAAGGTCATTACTGAATGGGCTGGCTGTTCACAGAGTGCTGTATCAAAACATATTAAATACAAAGTTGACTGTAAGGAAAAGGTGAACAAACAACTGGGAGGACCACAAGCTTGAGAATACTGACAAGCAAAGCTGATTCAAACACTTGGGTGAGCTTCACAAGGAGTGAACTTGACTGAAGCTGGAGTCAGTGCATCAAGAGTCACCACACTCAGACGTCTTCAGGAAAAGGGCTACCAAGCCACTTCTGAAACCGGTACAACGTCAGAAGCATCTTACCTGGGCTAAGAAGAAAAATAACTGGACTGTTGTTCAATGGTCCAAAGTCTCCTTTTCAGATAAAAGCAAATTTTGCAATTCATTTGGAAATCTAGGTCTGGAGGAAAACTGGAGAGGCACAGAATCCAAGCTGCTTTAAGTTGTGAAGTTTCTGAAGTCAGTGATTATTTGGGTGCCGTGATGTCTGCTGGTGTTGGTCCATTGTGTTTAAGTCCAAAGTAAATGCAAGCCGTCTACCAGGAGATTTTGGAGCACTTTATGCTTCCATCTGCTGACCAGGTTTATTGGCAATGCTGATTTCCTTTTCCAGCAGGACTTAGCACCTGCCCACAATGCCAAAACCACTTCCAAGTGACTTGCCTACCATGATATTACTGTGCTTGACTGGCCAGCCAACTCACCTGACCCGAACCCTATATGGAAACAATGGGATTTTTCAAGAAAAAGATGAGAAATTGTTGATCTAACAATATACTGACGAGCTGAAGACTCAGTAGTTCCTCAGCAGTGCCACAGGATCGCTTTCATGCCACACCTAACTGATGCTGTCATTTGTTTTAAAAGAACCCCTACCAAGTATTGAGTCCATAAATGAACATATTTTAAAGAACTTGAACTTTTGGGTTTTGCAAATCCTTTTTTTTTTATTTATCTTAGGAAATATTCTAATATTTTGAGACACTGAATTTTTGACTTTAATGAACTGTAAACTCTAATCGCCAAAATATTTTTTTTTTTTTTTTTTTTTTTTTTATGTTTTTACATATAATCTAGAATACTGTATATGAAAGATTCACTTATTGAAATTGGTTTCCAAAAAAAACTTTCACGGTATTCCAATTTTTTGAGATGCACCTGTATGTGATTGGTCTGATACATTGCCTTTCACTGTCTTAACACACACTGATTTTCTTTCCCTGCCTTTGGTAGCATATAGACCAGATCATGAGCTCACATGGGAAGCAGATAATGCAAGCGGTCACGCTAATCCTAGAGGGAGAACACAGCTTAGAGGTCAAAGAGCAGGTGAGCTTCTCAAACACACAAAGATGACATTGTGCTTACAGAATCAGACTAGTAAGATTTCGCAAGCAACTATTATTTTTCACAGGTGCTTTGTTAAAAGAATGTTCCCAGTTTAATACAATATAATAATAAAAAAAAAAAGATCTTTGTGTCTATTCAGAGTGTCTGTAGAAGTCCTTGAAAAGTATTAAAGTCTTAACATCACTTTTTAAAATGTAAAACTGTTAGTATCTTAAATCCCATAGGAAAAGTCTTTAGCACTTTTGTCTTGTTATCAGTTGGTTCTCCTCTCCCCTGATCAGTTATCAGGTTTTGAGTGTTAAACATTGTGGTGCATTAAACTGGCATTTTTGTGGCATACATAATTTGTTTTAATTGTTTTCTCATCAAGACTTACAGTAAAATCATTAATACTATGCTCTGAAATTGATCTTTAAAGGGTTATAAAACCCCAGACTACTTTTTCTGCGATTTCAGTAGAGGTGTTAGTGTTTCATGTCATAGAAGACAATGTTATTATTGGTTAGTTCTAACTAGGGCTGCACGATATTGGGAAAAAATGGCATTGAGATATTTTATTTTTCTGCGATATATATTGCGATATGAAATCGAATCTAATTTTTTCTTACAAACAAAAATGGGGTGAGTACACCTTACATTCTCATTTTAAATTATTTAAACATTGGCACCATCATGTCAACTGATTAATATGCGCAAGGGAGAGAGAGAGCAAGACAGCGCTCGTGTAGTTTGAAGATGGTGAGCTTGCGGCCGGCACTCGCTCTCTCTCCCCCTCTGTCTCTCTCTCTCGCGCGCGCACTCTTTGATGGTTAAGCTGTGCAATTAATCCGCGAATCACATTCGTCAAGGGCTGGGGAGCAGCTTGCCCGTACAGTTAATGAATCAACTACGAGAGCCTACATCGCACATCCTGCGATGTGACTATAGTGGATTCGTACATCGAGATATCGATGCTTAAACAACACATCGTGCAGACCTAGTTCTAACTGTTGGAGAAAACTGGTTAATTTTAAGCATTTTTATGCTACTTTCATCTTCCGGGTTTAAAATCTACATCGTGTTGACGTCACAATTTGTGATGGGTAAATGGACTAGTACATCGATGACTCTTTGGTGTATATTAAATGATTAATGAGACTGCGTGTTCTTATCCTGTGAGAAGACGCTTCCCTTAATTATTCACAACGGCATGTGTTGATTCGCTATGACAGACGCTTTAGACTGCGAGACCGCGTATATTAACCGACAGAAACGTTCAGGGATTGATGGAGAGTGTATGTTTTAGCTTTGTACTGTAATAAGAATTTGGCACAAACGCGCTTCATTTACTTTTTAAGTGTTACCATTTGTACAGCTCCGTGACACAACCAAAAGGCTTATATTAACGCTGCAGAATAAGCCTAAAGTTATCAGAGGTGCAACAGTACTTTCATGTTTGTTTGTTTTTTTTCGTTGCAGAGTGCAAATGGCTGTGCTTTGTGTTTTTAACTCGATGCGAGATATATATCTGGTTAGCCATGGTTAGCTCTCACCATAGTAATAAAGAAATGCTAAAAAAGTGGGCATGGTTCTACAGTTTGGTTCTGCATCTACAGTTTCAGACAGTCTTGCATCGAGTTAAAAACACAAAGCACAGCCATTTGCACTCAGCATCAAAAAAAAAATATGAAAGCGCTGTTGCACCTGCATTATAACGAGAACAGTATTATACTGTAAATTTTTTTTTGGTTAGTTGTCATTTTTTGCACGTTGTTGCTTGCAAGTTTGCTGTTGGCTGTAATATTGGTGAAGTAAATCCACACTTTGCTAAAGAAGCATTAGCAAACTCTTAGGCTGTTACAACCGTACCAAATACTCTGCCATTTTTTGTGTATGTTTGTTTGCTCTTGCCTTTTAAAATCATCATGCTCTGCGCATGTCTACATACCTAACACATACTACGCATGCACAGAGGATTATTCATCCTCCCAAGCTGTGGCGATCTCTGTCTATCATGTTCAAAATCTGAAAGAAGCACTTACTACTAACCCGAGTCTGCATTGTAGTTTACTACCTATATCGGAGAGACCGATGCATTTGGTGGAGTTGGACCTCAAACGGTATGCTGATGTTTTACCAGCACTTAACCTGGCAGCAGAGAGCTCAAAAACGTTGCACTTCTTGGCCTTGATGAATTTCCTGCACATCCTGTTCAGTCTCATGTTTTTTTCCGCAAACCTTCACCTATGGATTCCTTTGCTGTGACAGCATGAGTGTATTTCATTGCAGTTTTCAAATTCCCTCAAAGGGCCAGATATGGCCAAAAGCCAATCCAAGAATAGTCACACTTTGGCTTCAATGGCAGAGCCAGAGTCCATTGGTGTGCGGAATGTACCTGAAGTTGAACAGCCAGTTTTGGTGCTAGTGGTGTCACCAGACGAAGCACTGCAGGCAACTGCTCAATGCCCTAGTGTTCAGTGTGGCTGCACAGATTCCCTTATGAAGAAAGTTTATGAGTCAGCTGCCTACATTATTTGAGATGAAAATACTGTCTGCCAACTCATTTTTGGCTGCTTCTAACTCCTTGGAAACGGTGGAGGTGGATACCTCTGTCCCACAGTTTTTACAGACAGCCTTGCTAGCTATGGGGCACGAGACTCGAGAGCTATGATCTCTCACAGCAGCACTTTTGAATGCTCGCTGTTAGGTATGGCTCGCTCAGACCAGATTACCGGAAGATTGTAAAAAGAAGGATCTTCCCATCATTCCTGGACATTTTTTTGGTCCTGATGTATCTGAGATGTTGAAGAAACGCATGCTGTCTGCGACTACCCAGCAGCTAACATAGGAGACCTAACAGGTTTCTAAATAAGCTCCCCATTTTGGATGTTGCATGTGACCGATGTTCTCCAGTCAGTTGCAGAAGGGGATTGGTTCACAAGTGTAGACCTGACAGATGCATATTTCTACGTTCCGATTGCCATGCATTACAGGAGTTTTCTATGCTTCAGTTTCAAGAACAAGACCTATCAGTTTAAATTTCTACCATTTTACCTTTCCCTAGACCGTCTTGTGTTTACGAGATGTATGAAAGGTGCCCAGTCTCAACTGTGGGCCCAGGGAATACAGATTCTACCCTATCTGGATGATCTGCTGGTTTTGCTCCGATGAAGAGCTCTCTGTTCCCTGCACAATCCATCTCGTTCATCAGGATGACTGTCAATTCAGTTTCAATGCGTGCTTCCATGTCTCGGAAGACAGATATCCCAAACCTCTTGCCCAGTTTCATCTGGGAGTGTCTCTACAGTATGGAGTGTTACTGAGGCTAATCGGAATGCTAAAAGCAGCCTCCTCCATCCATTTCCTTTGGATTACTCCATTTGCGACCCCTGCAAGTATGGAACAACCTTCTGCGATTGGATTAGTCTCCGAATCAGCATCGGCAGATCATAGTGACACGCAATTGCATGCGTGTCCTCTGCAAGTGGATGTCCCTAACCTTTTTAACAGCAGGTGTGCCATTAGGAATTATCTACTCTTGTCGCAAGGTTATAACAACTGATGCATCCCTCATGGCCTGGTATCCACAGAGGTATCCGTGGCAAATGGTCAAGAAACCAGTCAATGGACCACATAAACCTGTTGGAGATGCATGCAGCTTTTCTGGCCTTGAGACATTTCCTTCCGGTTCTAGCAATACATCCGTTTTTTCAATCTGAATCACCAGTGGGGTACAAAGTCAGAGAGTTTGTTGTGACTCCCTCGCAAGATCCTCACCTGGTCACTTCCACGGTTCGCATCATTGAGGGCTGCTTGTCAGGATTGGTCAGTCAGGTTGCAGATGCTCTATCCAGGAATCGAATACATCCAGGAGTGGAGACTACACCCGAATGTAGTTCAGGTCATCTGGCAAGAGTTCAGTAATGGTGGAAGTAGACCTATTTGCTTCAGAAAACATGACTCACTGCATGTGGTCGTTTACCCAGGTGGTAGCATCCAGTCCGTTAGGACTTAGGCACAATTGGCCAGACTGCCTTCTGTATGCCTTCACTCCGATACCTCTTCTGTGGGAGACACTCCACAGGAGTGCTTAGGGCAGACACCGTGTGCTTCTGATAGCTCCACAGTAGCTGTCCAAACCATGGTTTCCCTGGCTCCTATCAATGTTGGTGAATAAACCAAGGAAGCTTCCAGTCAGGAGTGTGTGTGTGTGTGTGTGGTGTGTGTGTGTGTGTGTGTGAATAAATATATATGTCTTACATTCCCTTAAACATCCTGATAACTGTTATTGAACCTGGAACAATCATTAAGAAGAATTTAAATACTTTCCAGAGTTGATGTTTATCAATGCTTTTGTGTGTTGTTTTTTTTTTTTTTTTTTTTTTTTTTTTTTGCAGACATTGTGCATATTGGCCAATATTGCTGACGGAAACACTGCCAAGGAACTCATTATGACCAATGACGACATGCTCCAAAAAATTAAATATTACATGGTCAGTGAATTGTCATTAGCTCATCTGGTTTGTCAGTTGTGGGCTTTTTTTTTTTTTCAATATGCTTTCTTTCAAACTATTTTATTGTCTCTACCATAGTGTCCTTGTACTGTTGCTTGTTTCCACCTTATCACTGTTCCCCTATGGATAGTTATTTTGCTTCTGGGTAATTTCTTCTGTTCATGTTTCAGGGTCACTCCAATGTGAAGCTGCAGCTGGCTGCCACCTTCTGCATTTCTAACCTCATCTGGAATGAGGAGGACGGTGAGAAACTCATGATACCAGTGCATGAGTTAAATAGGATCTCTTTGTGTATTATCAAGAATACAAGTTTGTGTTTTTCCGCTTCCTCCAGGCTCACAAGAGAGAACAAGACAAGCTAAGGGAGATGGGCTTTGTTTGATATCCTACACAAACTCAGCCAGGCATCAGATCCCAACCTCTGTGACAGGTGATGGACCGATTTTCATTCACAATCTGTTGGTAGTTGTTTCATCTTTTGTTTGGTTTATTCACTACCTCACATAGACACACTGACAGTGTCGCCATGTTTTGCACATTTGCTTCTTGTACATTCCTGGGTATCTTAATATTTAAGACTACAGTAAAATGCATATATGCACATTGTACATCCCTGTACATCTTAATATTTAAGACTACAGTTTACACTCATGCACATTATTTTGCATTCTATATTTAATTCTACAATATACATTTTTATATTTTATTCTTATATTTTTATTGTTTACTTTTATTTCATTCTTACATAGCTTTATTTATGTATATTTTCATCTGTGTTGTTTTCTTTAATAATTGCACTGTCCATGGAGCGGACCTGACTCACATTTCACTACTGGTTATATATGCTATATATAATTTTGTATGTGACGAATAAAAATCTTGAATCTTGAAATCTTGGTTTGGTGCCATAATGATTTGACTCTTCAAATCTCCCTCTTTCTCTCAGGGCAAAAACGGCGATGCAGCAGTATTTGGCATGACCTCGAAGGAAGGCGGGATATGGCCTCACTAGCAATCTCTAGGAGGATCACATCTCCCCGAGTTTTTGTTTTAGATTCGAGTTTCGTTTTGCTCTTCCTTTTGTTTTGTTGCACAAGATACCCTTTGGTTGTGGAGACCCTGAACAGCTTCGTAAATCAAGAGACACGGTATCCTGGGGGCCACAACACCTTTTGGGCTTTCAGCTACATTGGCCTTACTTAAACGTCAATTTTATGTGACAGACTTCTTATGTTCAGGTGGCATAACAATAGCCTTTACCCATGTTAACTATTCAGAGCATGAAAGAACAGGTTGACTGGGGTGGGGTTGGAAGAGCAACATACACATAACCACGCAATAACATACACACACACACTCACACACACACGCACGCGCTCTAGCGCACGCGAGTACAATCATAGACCAAATAGGCCAAACATACAGCAATACAGATGCAGTCTGCTAAGTTTTTTACTTGAATTACATGAGGTGAGAAAAAAAAAAAAAAATAATAATATTAGATAACTTTTTCCTTCACAAACAATCATCTGAGTCAAACTGACTTCCAGACATTGATGGTAGGCTATATATGAATACATTGACCGATCTCATAAAGAATAAAATAAGATATGATAACAAAATATAACAAAATTGAACTAATCGGCCTGAGAGATAGATGACTCACTTCAATAAATGTGAGCCTTTCATGCCACAAATGACAACAGCAACAGAGTCAACTCAAATAATATTTTTCCTGGGTTAAACGAAACAATCAGTCATTCTGAGATTGAGCCTCGAAATCCCGAAGAAAGGACTCAGCATCTCCAGGACTTTTAAACAGGATTACTTTGCCCGCTGCAGTAATCCTCAGTGTGGCAGGATATTGGAGAGAATATTCCATCTTCAGTTCTCGGAATTTCTTCTTGATAGCATCAAATTGACGACGTTTTTGAGCAATGCCGGCACTGAAATCAGGGAAGATGTGGACGCGGTTGCCTTTGTACTTTAGTTCCTTCTTCTCACGCGAAAGGCGTAATATTAATTGTTTATCCTGGAGGCTAAGAAATTTCACGAGGATTGGCCTTGGCCCAACTTTCAGCTTATTCGTTTGTAGCGTGGTGGGAAAACGGTGGGCTCTCTCGATAACTGGGGGAACCATAAAGTTCTCTTTCCCCAGAAGTAACTGAATAAGCTCTCTCATGAAGCCAATGATGTCCTGACCCTCCGATTTTTCCGGAACATGCACAAAACGCAAGTTATATGCTCTACTGCGATTCTCTGCATCCTCGACTTTATCACGCAGGTAAGAGTTTTCAGTTAATAATGTTTTCACATACTTTTGAAGTTCCGTTACGTTGTCTTCATTTGTGCTTACTCTTTGTTCAAGTTCAGACACATGATCACCAAGTGTGGACAGTGAGCCTTGTATTGTTTGTAAGCCCGATTGGATATTATCCATTTTCGCGTCAAAGTGAGAGAACATATCAATTTTCAGTTGCTGTATAGCGTCCCAGATTGATTGATTTGAAATCAGTGTTTGATCCATGATGAACTCAAGACACGCAGATCACAGGTTTGAGTAATGGAAGTGCAACAGACAAAGTTTCTTTGCAACAAGCAGAGGTTCAACTCGAGGTTCAACTCGTATTCAGTTAGCAGGATTATGTTTAAGGACATGAAAGGCCACAATGGTATAATTTAGCAGACTACACCTGACACGCGTGTTGCTCACTCCGCCAAGTTTCAATGCGTGCTTCCATGTCTCGGAAGACAGATATCCCAAACCTCTTGCCCAGTTTCATCTGGTAGTGTCTCTACAGTATGGAGTGTTACTGAGGCTAATCGGAATGCTAAAAGCAGCCTCCTCCATCCATTTCCTTTGGATTACTCCATTTGCGACCCCTGCAAGTATGGAACAACCTTCTGCGATTGGATTAGTCTCCGAATCAGCATCGGCAGATCATAGTGACACGCAATTGCATGCGTGTCCTCTGCAAGTGGATGTCCCTAACCTTTTTAACAGCAGGTGTGCCATTAGGAATTATCTACTCTTGTCGCAAGGTTATAACAACTGATGCATCCCTCATGGCCTGGTATCCACAGAGGTATCCGTGGCAAATGGTCAAGAAACCAGTCAATGGACCACATAAACCTGTTGGAGATGCATGCAGCTTTTCTGGCCTTGAGACATTTCCTTCCGGTTCTAGCAATACATCCGTTTTTCAATCTGAATCACCAGTGGGGTACAAAGTCAGAGAGTTTGTTGTGACTCCCTCGCAAGATCCTCACCTGGTCACTTCCACGGTTCGCATCATTGAGGGCTGCTTGTCAGGATTGGTCAGTCAGGTTGCAGATGCTCTATCCAGGAATCGAATACATCCAGGAGTGGAGACTACACCCGAATGTAGTTCAGGTCATCTGGCAAGAGTTCAGTATGGTGGAAGTAGACCTATTTGCTTCAGAAAACATGACTCACTGCATGTGGTCGTTTACCCAGGTGGTAGCATCCAGTCCGTTAGGACTTAGGCACAATTGGCCAGACTGCCTTCTGTATGCCTTCACTCCGATACCTCTTCTGTGGGAGACACTCCACAGGAGTGCTTAGGGCAGACACCGTGTGCTTCTGATAGCTCCACAGTAGCTGTCCAAACCATGGTTTCCCTGGCTCCTATCAATGTTGGTGAATAAACCAAGGAAGCTTCCAGTCAGGAGTGTGTGTGTGTGTGTGTGTGTGTGTGTGTGAATAAATATATATGTCTTACATTCCCTTAAACATCCTGATAACTGTTATTGAACCTGGAACAATCATTAAGAAGAATTTAAATACTTTCCAGAGTTGATGTTTATCAATGCTTTTGTGTGTTGTTTTTTTTTTTTTTTTTTTTTTTTTTTTTTTGCAGACATTGTGCATATTGGCCAATATTGCTGACGGAAACACTGCCAAGGAACTCATTATGACCAATGACGACATGCTCCAAAAAATTAAATATTACATGGTCAGTGAATTGTCATTAGCTCATCTGGTTTGTCAGTTGTGGGCTTTTTTTTTTTTTCAATATGCTTTCTTTCAAACTATTTTATTGTCTCTACCATAGTGTCCTTGTACTGTTGCTTGTTTCCACCTTATCACTGTTCCCCCTATGGATAGTTATTTTGCTTCTGGGTAATTTCTTCTGTTCATGTTTCAGGGTCACTCCAATGTGAAGCTGCAGCTGGCTGCCACCTTCTGCATTTCTAACCTCATCTGGAATGAGGAGGACGGTGAGAAACTCATGATACCAGTGCATGAGTTAAATAGGACTCTTTGTGTATTATCAAGAATACAAGTTTGTGTTTTTCCACTTCCTCCAGGCTCACAAGAGAGACAAGACAAGCTAAGGGAGATGGGCTTTGTTGATATCCTACACAAACTCAGCCAGGCATCAGATCCCAACCTCTGTGACAGGTGATGGACCGATTTTCATTCACAATCTGTTGGTAGTTGTTTCATCTTTTGTTTGGTTTGGTGCCATAATGATTTGACTCTTCAAATCTCCCTCTTTCTCTCAGGGCAAAAACGGCGATGCAGCAGTATTTGGCATGACCTCGAAGGAAGGCGGGATATGGCCTCACTAGCAATCTCTAGGAGGATCACATCTCCCGAGTTTTTGTTTTAGATTCGAGTTTCGTTTTGCTCTTCCTTTTGTTTTGTTGCACAAGATACCCTTTGTTGTGGAGACCCTGAACAGCTTCGTAAATCAAGAGACACGGTATCCTGGGGGCCACAACACCTTTTGGGCTTTCAGCTACATTGGCTTAATATGTTTTCTGCTGAAATCTTGGAACTATTGTATTTTTGTTTGTTTGTTTTTTGGACTTAATGTGAATGAAAAAAAGCTCCTCAAAGTGTGTTGCAGCGCCACCTGGTGGATTGAGGCTTTGATGCTTTGGACTCCCTTTGGAGAAAGCCGACTGACCTCTCAGTGCTACGCTTCTAGGAGCTTAGTCTCCTTATTTTGGTTTGCTGATTCATTATTGCTATTATTATTATTCTAACAATTATTATTATTTTAATTGGGACTTTGACACAAGGTTAGGAAAAAGACTGCTTGTTTTTGTTCTCTTTTTTTTTTGTGGATACATACCTCGTAAATATATATAAATATAAATATATAAATATATTTTTTGGATTTTTAATTTCCCTTGCAGGTTGTTCTTCCCCTTTGTATTTCCCTCTCTGTAATTTAGGCTGATGTGGGTATATCTGGAGAGGCAGCATGTTGGGTCATATACAAAGACATTTCGTAGAAACCATCCAACCCCAAATAGAAGGTGAAAGTTTGTTTGCTCTTTACACAGCTTTCTTGTTTTCTCATTTTCACTCCCTTCATCATTACACAAATCAGTGCCCTCTTTTTGAAGCTCTATAGTGAATGTTTCCACTCAAATATCTGCAGGCCTCTGCCATGGTGCAGCCCACTGATTTGTGTGTTTTTTTTTCTGGGTTGGGAAGGGCTTTTTAGCAAAGAAGAGCTTGAAGATGAGGCCTAGCAGATATTAAATGGTTTAGAAATGTCAGGCTGTGGTGCTTATGTTGGAAAAACTGGTTTGAATCCTGCCGGTGACCTATTTTTTCCCAAATAATTTCATATCTTCTACCACCGAATGTTCTGAATAATGATGAAAATGAACTCTGTAAGTTATCACATGTTCTAGATATGTTTAGCCTTGGTGCTCATAATGGGTAAAAACATGTTTGAATCGAGAAAAATACACATCTTGAAAAGTGAAGCCTTAACATTTTGATTGCCATCTGGTGGCTGAGTGCAGAACAGGTCATAAACCTCGTCTTCTCCAAGTAAACCGTTAAGCCAAACAAAAAAATCAAGTTGCACTTCAAATAAATGTTTCCGAAAGATTGTTTCCATGATTTGAATTCTTACAATGTTGATTAATGTTCAATTGTCTTTGCTTAATTAGCAATTTTATGCTATAAAAACAGGGTGTGGTGTCATGATAGGGTCTATATATAAATACATACATACATATATACAGTCTATGGTATGAATCCAAATGTCCTTTCTTCTACTTTTGTGTCCAAAAATGTTGCAGAAAACCCCAAAATAAAAAAAGAAATACAAATATAATAATATAATTATTATTTCAAATCAACCAAATATGCTTTTTTATTTTATGAATAATTCTGATAAAGTGGTTTTAAAAGGAAAAGAGAAGTCATTATTCATAGAAAAAAAATCACCTTTTGTTTTATTGTCCTAAGTGTCTCTCATAAAGCTCATTACAGTTATTAAAATACATCTGGACCCCTGTTTGCCTTGGGTCGTGCAGCCCAACCCCTCCCCCCATATATGCAGGCACATTCCTCATGCAAATTAAATGGACATGCAGGAAACCCCAGACCCCAAAGTCCATCAAAGTTTCTACTATTTCTATTTTTAACCCCTGGCCTAGGTAAAGAAAATAGAAACCAAAGTATTCTATTGTTTTACAAATGTGTACTTTCCCTATTCAAGCAAGTGCACGGTAGTCAGGATGGACAGATGGTGCAAGCGCCATGTGTCCAACAAACTGAAAAAAAAAAAGAGATATCAGTCTGGTTCCAAGAGATGTGCCAAATTATATGGCAACTAGTGAAAAGAGGTGACACTGGCTGCTCGGTTTCAGCCAGTCTCTTGCTGGTCATCAGATATCAGAGATGCTGAGGTGATCTTCATTACTGAAATCCATAATCACACGGTGGTGAGGAACAAATTCAGTTTGAAGTGTTTCTGCTTCTGTGGGCACCAGCTGCAAGAATCATCTTTGAGGTTGATCATAGGAGTCTATTCTTATCAGGATAGCAGATAGATAGATAAATACATAAAATCATTAAATAAATAGATCAGTGAAATAAAAGTGCAGTGCTCTCTACTGTGAAACGACCAACAGGTTTTTTTTTTTTTTGTTTGTTTTTTTTAAGGATTGTGAATGCTGAAAAATTGTGAGTGCTGTAAGATTTTTAGTTTATATTTAATGAGAAGGCACACTGGCTGGATGGCTAAAGCTGTGTATATGTATTTATTTCAGTTGTAGATATGCTGACTTCTGTGGCTGTTCATTAGGTCTCATGCCAAGCTCTCAGAACTCACATGGGCTGCTCAGCATATGGCATGCCAACCCCTTCATAGTCTTACTGCTAAATATGGTTACGGTTCCACATGTTACAATAATGTAGTTTGAGTGTTTTGATCTGCGTGATATTCTGATGATTGTCTTGAGTATGCCTGTTATGACGTCTTTTAAATGTGTAATTTTTGCAACAGAACATAACTTATTAGGCATAGTATCATGCATGGTGAGTGCAGGGTCAAAAATTAACACTTGCCTAGTGAAAATGTGAGTTAATTGGCTTTAGCGAGTAAATGAATGCCAGGTGGCTGGTAATGTTTTTCCACATTTCCACATTTTTTTTTTTTTTTACTGTATGAACTATAGTTTTGGCTGCTCCACAACTTGAACAAATCCAATCTAAGCAATGCAAGTAAAAATTTGAATAGCTGTAGATATGTGGTGGCACATTTGTGACAAACCACTGAAATGAAAACAAATTCTAAAGAACATCAAATTAGTTTTGTGTTTTTGATGGGTGGATTAACTGTGATACTGTGAATGACACAATGTGCTAAATATATCAATCGTGATAGGGAATGTGTGTGTATTCCATATTACTATTGATAACACTCACACACACGCGCATATATATATATATATATATATATATATATATATATATATATATAATTAACAAATTACCATATGAATTATCTAAATTCATCCACTATATGCAGGTGTTGCAAAAGTTAATTTTGGACCCTGGTTGTATATGTGCATGTGACAAAGTGTTACACTTTCAGCTCTTAATTATATTTGTTCGGACTGAATGTAATGAATACATCTATAAACTAACTGAAATGGATCATTTTTTTAGAAGTGGAGGACAGGCATTTCCCAAGGTCTCCAATCTGACTAAATATGCAACTCATCACGATTCTGGCTAGTGAATGTGTTAAGTGGCTTGGGACAGACCGGATGAAAAAATTAAGTATTATGGATAATGTGTTGTGACACCTCATTAATTTATCAATTCTGGAAATTCAAATATGAACTCGATTCATAAGGTGGGTAATTTGTAAAGTAAAAACATTGTTTTGGTAATAAAGAGATAAGAAACACCACCTGACATGTCCTATATTCTGTGCATGATTAGTGCACAGCCATGCAAGGTAATCATTGCACTTTTACTTGTTATATTAAATTCCCATAGCAAGGTATGACCACAGTGTGATTTTCGCGGTTTTGGTCACCATGCTTTATGTTGACTGTAATGCCTTTAGAAGAGGAACTCCATGAAGTTGTGCTCAGAGGAGAGTAACTGGCTGGTGTCAGGTACTGAGGGGCTCCCAAGTGGTGTATACCACAGTGACTCTGTTCCAAATCATAGTAAGCTGCCTTATTGTAAGCTGTCTACATTGGCAGCTACAACTCCATAGATGACCAAATTGAAACCGCTTTCATGAGTAGCAGTTTCCTTGCTGAAAAACAGCTTCTTTCAGCCTGACCAGCTGATAAGTTCCCATATTCATACTAAAAAACAATCATAACACATTAGCCTAATCAGCAATATAAGATACCCGTTCACAGTTGATTCCAGTAGAGTCTGAGACACAATATTAGACTAAACATTTTAACTTAAACTTAGGTGGAACTGTTCCCATCAATACTTTTCTTTGTTGACTAGTTCTGTTAGCGTTAGCAGCATGCTAAAATGAACTGGAGTCTGCTGTGAACAAATTTGCATTCCTGACATTTTTATATTACAACAAATACAAGATTCCGACTTGTAAACTGCATTCACGTCCTTGTTGTGTAATTTAATCTTAAACTGATTTTTTAAACCTAAATGCCTAAGCCTACGATGCCTAAAAATGCTATTTATAAGTAGATAGCTCACTGGGGTTTGGAACAGAGCCACAATCTGTCCAATTACAAGAGTGTCGTCCTGAAGGAACAGCAATCAGTTTTGTCTGTCATTCAGAATGTAGGTGTGTTGGGGTAATTGTAGTTGGCCCAGTTCACCGATCCCTTATTTGTTAAGTCAACTAGTCATAGTCTTTATCTTTCAGTCTCTCACAGTGCTGGTCCCTCTTCATCTATGAAGCTGATATGCTCTGTGGAAGGCCTCCCTCCTGCAGCCCATTCTTGCATCTCAAACTCTAACTGAGGAGGTCCCGGCCTGAGGTTCTGCGGGGACCGTGAGGTGCCAAAAGAGGCCTGGGTTTCAGGAAGGGCGTCAAGGGAGCAGGGCAAGGGTAGGGAGGTGTGCGGACAAGGAGGAGTGGTGGACGACCGTGGCTGGACCCTAGGGGCAAGCGCAGTGGAGGAAGGGGATGAGGGAAATGGACTGATCCCCTGCCTGTCGTCACCAGGGGAGTTATGAATCGAGGGTGGTGCAGAGCAATGAGAGGGGGGTGGAGGTGGGGTGTCCTGTGAGGGGGGTTGAGGTAGCAAACCTCTGCTGTGACTGGCAGGTCGGTGAGGACCCTGGCAGGGAGAGCAGGAAGTAGACTGGGAGCGGAATGTAGGGAGCGAGAATGAAAAGGTTAGAGATGGGGATGCAGGATGGCTGGTTTGCAGTGGCAGGGCTGAAGCTGCCTGGATGCCTTCTCCCTCCGTTTGGGCTTTAACTGGAGAAAGAAGGACTGGCAAGGAAGATCCGCTTGAACAGCCTGCCTGAGCCTGTGCTTGAGTTCTCTGCGGGGGGCTGGAGGGTATGAGACAGCTGAGCAAGCCAATGTTCCCAGTGTCTGCGCTGTCCAATAGGGAACAAGTTGGTCTGAGCGGTGCAGACGATGGGGTTGTGGGCGAAGGAGCTGGTGGTGTGGATATTGTTGGACCGCTGTGACTGCTGGGAGATGGAGGCATTGTTGGACTGACGGCTGTCAGGAGAGGTTGAGATCCAATGACAAGCAAGGGCCTGAGGAGACGTGTCATTTCCTGTAGCTCTTTGCTCAGCTGAGAGACTTGCTGGGATAGACTAGTCATCTGTAAATGAGATCAACAGAATGTAAGTCATGGAACATATAGTTCTGGCTATAAAATCTGACTGGATGTTCTTCATTCAAAGTTATACACATTAAACAATGTCCCAGGTAGCTATTTACGTATGGCTGTAGTGGCTGCATGTCTCTCAAATCACAGAATTAAGTCATTTTAGGATATAAAGAGCTTTTCACTTGGTATCTAGGTCCTGATCAATCTCTCTGGGTTTATTTTGCCATGTTGACCAGCTGACTCTGTATAATCCTCTACTTACTGAACAAAGATGTATTTTATGATTGTAGTGCAGCCCATTTACAAAAATCAATAAGCCTCTTGTCTTACACCCTTTAAAAGTGGTAAAAATCAATGTAACGGTTTTGGTGGAGATCTACTTTTCCAACATCTTCACAGATATTAAAGGATTTTTTAACCTGCAAGTTGTGCAGTGTTGTAGTACTCAGGATTTTGCCTGGACTTGACCCAGACTGTATACCTATACCAGTTCAGAGTACTAAAACTCTGTCCACATTGTTGTAGTACTTGAGATTGGAATTGATCTGGAGGTTTGCGTCACAATGACGTGAAACCAGGGAAAGCATGTTGATATTTGCTGAATATAATTTGATTTATTCTGATTTAATGTGTTTGTTTCACTTACCTCCTCACTCAGTTTGGTGATGCTCTGCTTGGTCTCCAGCTGCTCCTGGTTCACTGCAAACAAACCCACACAAAATGAGTTAAATTTGTTGTAGAGAGGATGAGGAAAGATTGAATGGATGAAGAAAATAAATTTACTCCAACAGACTGACTGTCTGATCCAGATTGCACACAAAACTTGTAAGAGCTGCAATCTTATTGGCCAGCTTTAATTTCTCACTGTGCATCAGAAGTTGCATTAGTGAAATTTCCAAGCTGTTACGATTAATGATTTAAAGGAGACATTAATAAATGGATTTGGTATGGTTTGTAAAGTTCAAGGTCTGTGGCATCAAGTCTTATCCTCAAAGGTACTGAAGAGTTTTGATTGAGACATTTAACGGGACAAATATCCCTGAGCTGCAAAATATTATGAATTGCTTTGAGGTTCATATCCAATTTCAGATGTACCAGCCCTAAATGTCACATAAAAAACATAGTTGGCTGTTTTACATATTGGTCAGATGGTCCTTTCCTGTCTAAGTGGGCGGTTCTTGGACCGAATAAGTTGCAGAATTAGTCTGACTTTGAAAGACAGTCTATTTTTATACTTCCAGAAATCGCATTCTGTCTTATAATTGTGTATGTACCTGGAGAAGGGGATGGGGGACCGCTCTGAGGTAGGGTGGGACCGAACTCAAACCTTTGTGTTGAGCTTGAATTGCTTTCTGTCTCTATGCCATCCACAAACCTGCAGAGACATCAGACAAATGCACTGTTGTTCATGTACAGTAATTTATTCCCATGATGATTTCTGAAGGATCATGTGATGCTGAAGTAATGGCTGCTAAATACTCAGCTTTGCTCTCACAGGAATTAATTCCATGTTAAACGTCTTGCTATAACATAATAAATTCTTAATTATTCCAAGCTTTTTATTGATAATGTAATATAAAAATTCCTAGACAGAAATGGATTCCTTTACTTTTTCCTCATTAAATTCAAGTTTTAGATAAATCTTGATTTCTGAGTATAAAAGTGAAGAGCCAATTAGTAGAGGAAGCAGCTATTCCACCCAAATTGGTTGTCATGGAAGCTGGATACTTCTATATTATGAATCAGTAAAGTTCTTATGAGAGCCACCAGAGGGCTACAGCTCATTGAGGATATGATGTGAGATGTGTGTGTACCTGGGGCTGAGTTCTGGAGGAGCACTGCTGAAACTGACCACAGGGATCTGGAGGGTGGCGGGTCGCGTGTGGTCTGACGGAGGGCGGAAGGGGCGAGGGGGGAGAAGAGGCGATCTCAGGGGGGAGCTTAGGGCCCGGGTCAGGCGAAGGGGAGAACGTGAGGCCCTTGATACTGAGTGCTGCTCCTCATCATGCTCCTCATCTTCACGGATAGCAGGAAGTTTCTTCACCAGACCACCGTTGCTTTCCCAGTCCAGCTGAGAGAGACGGAGCAGATTGTTATGTTTGTGTCCGTACGAAATGCAGTAGATACACAAACCTTAGATCAGCAGAAGTCTGTTTAAGTGGTAAAATTAGATCTATTTTAGATCTATTTTTACTATTCTAGTATTTGCAAGGTAACACTGTACTTTTCAACCAATCCATTTATTATTATTATTATTATTCAGCTCATGCCTCTTAATTTTTCTGATTCTGATCATTTGTTAATATAATTTAAACTTATTTTTAATTTCAGATGTATTGTATTTTTGAGATGTATATTTTGGATATTTATACACCGCTTTCTGGAAATTCTGATTTTAATCTAATATCTCTCTATGGACTCTTTCATTAAAACATAATTCAACACACATAGATATTCCATGTTTATGTCCAGATTTATTTGATAAGTGACTGTGCAAAAAAAATAATAATAATAATAATAATCTACATATTAAGATTAACATAATTAGTATAATTTCTATTTATACTTAGTGTTTCAATCAATAAAAAAAATATAAAATTAATCACATTTTTTTTTAAATTAATTAGGATTAATCACAAATCAGCATAATATATTTATACTGTCATAATTTCCAAATTTCCAACACTGAATTTCCAAATTAATGTGGAAAAAACATAAATATGATATATTTTAAATATGTGTTTATTGGCATCTTTTTAACCATTGTTGTAGCCATTAAACTTTATTTTTAAAATGTAATAGGCTATGGGAAATTTTTAATTAGAATGATTAAATGATAGAATGAAAATTAGAATGATTTCTGAAAGATAATGTTACATTGAAGACCGAAGTAAATAAAAAAAATTAAAATAAATAAGTTATAATATTTCCAATGTCAAATAAAGAAATTTCTTTCAATACATGAATGTTAGTGTATATACTGTACAGTATGTTTCTACAGTTTTAAAATCCTCCATTCTTCATCTTGAATGAAACGTTCACATTCAAATTCGCTACAATCTGACTGCAATAATACAGAATAGTGACTGGCCTTCTCACATGCATTTATTTGCAAGCTAAATTGTGATCTTACATCTACTTAGCCATCTATAATCACTTTTCACTGCCATGAAACTGTGGAATTGTGTTGAACCTAGGGTTACTTCCAACATTAACCCTATTCTACTGTGCCCTTGTAAACACTTCCTTCTAAAAATGCAAATCTAGTTATTAAAGAACAATTTATTTTTATAAAACAATTCTTGGTTTTCAGTAGCAAGTAATTCTGATAATTATTTTCAAATGGGCAGTAAAGAGTCATGACCAGTGCGTGGCAGACTAACACAGCCTGTTGATTTTTCTTGTACCATGTTTCTCCACCTCCAGTTCAACTCTCTGCATTTTTTTTCCATTGTACCAGATTAAGGAATCTCAATTGGTTTTTGCCCACAAAAACACTTTTCTTTGTAGAAGCTAAAAATTGATTTCGATTTCTTGGTTGTTAACTCTCAGCACTGCTTGTTCTTAGAATGTCATAAAAAGGATGGCAGCAAGCGCCGTTATCCTGTGGGTCTACAGAAGAGGTTGCAGAGAGGAGAAGGCGGCACTGTTTATTTTTGTTTTGTCAAAACACATAAAAGACTATGTCAATCAAAGTCCGTCGCTATAGGGTAGCAACACACACACACAGCCCGCATCCCTGTATTACGTACTAACATAAACCAGGAAGGAAAGAGAAGGAAATATGATAAAATATTTTGAGCAAATCTTAATTAACGTCTTTCCCATCCCTTTCTTCCTATACCTCGATTTGTTCTCCCCCTATTCAATTTGACTGAAATCTCTCCATCTTTATCTGCAACCCCCCTCCCATTCTCCGCACCCTGCCTCTCTCTTTCTTCGCATCTTGTTTTTTTCCCCCGTTCTTCTCATGATCTCCACCCCCACGCACCGTCTGCAGTCCCACACCCCACCTAAAGCAGAATTTATTTTTAGCAATCTCCTTCCAATCTTAGTAACACAGACTCCAGCGGCACGAGGGGAGCTTGTGTGCATGTCTGCGAGATGCTTAAATTAGTGTTTCTACAGAAGTTTTCACTTTCTTTCCCTCCACTCCTCCAGAGAACGAGCTGTTTATTCAGGCATTTCCATGTCCCACGAGTCACCAAATTCAGTCAATCACAGCTTTTTCAGCTAACAAGAAAAAGGGGCATTGCCTTTTTCTTCAAACGCTCTAGTGCAAAACACACAGACGAACAGTAACAGGGAAGCTTCCCCAATAATCACACGTCTATTCTCACCAGCTCTGCAATTACGTGCAAATGTATGTGTGAGTGTGTGTTCATTGGTATTCCTTGTGCATTCTGGGGTTGTGTGATGAGCATCGATGCTGATCCGCTATGTCTCATGGCACACACAAACTTGATTTTTACATTTTCTGAAGGAAATGAAGTGTTTACGTATGCAAAAGTCTCTGCCGAGATGCCAAGCTATTGTTGCTGGTTGCCAGGGCATTTCTATGCAGTTTCTAAGGTGTTTTGAGAGTGCATTGCTATACAGTTGATAGGGTGTACTGGGTGGTCAAGGTCAGATAAATCTCTTCAATTGAAAAGCGATTTGAGGTAGGGTTAAAGCTGCAACAGTATCTTGTACCTGCCTCTTCACCAACCGTCATTCCTTCCCTCTCTTTCTCTTCTCAAACACAACGATATCTTATATCTAGAGTAAAAGCTGCATGTGGCACCTTGCAGAAGCAGCACTGCAGGAAAGAGTGAAAAGGAGAGAAAAGAGGCACCTCAACCCCCCCTACCCCCGCGCTCCTCTCGTTTCAGAGCTATTTTTATCTTACAGGATCCAATCTTAGCTCGAGGCGTGGGGGACCCATCCAGCGCGGAGTCCCCGCCTTCCCCCTGTGCTATTCTTAGTATCGGCACACACTCCAAACCGCAGCCTGCTGCTATTCCTGTCTTCACAAGTTACACTCAAGGCTGGGAGAACGTGTGTGTGTAAGAGAGCGGTCTCGTGCGCATGCATACATGTGCATCCCAAAGATGAGGGGGGGAGGGGCTTTATCTTAGTCAGGGAAAGGACAGGACACAGACTTTCGAGAATGTGCAAGGAGGAAGGAAAGATGCCAAAGACAGCAGATGGGGATCCATTTTGTATTCTGCTGGTTGTGGATGTGGGCACTGCAGGTTTACACACACATACCTCCAGTCTGTAGGGCACAGCTCATGAATTCATTGAGTAACCAGTAACTCTACATGCACAAATTCACTTTGGACAACTGGTGTGCAATAGAGAGTTACAGATTGATTTTTTTATAATTAATTTGGCAAACCATTTTTTTTTTTTTTCAAAAGGGACAGTTCACACCAGTCTGGATGTTCGGCATGAAAAGCATAAATACAATGGTTACCCCAGTTATTACGGTAAACAAAGCAATGCTTCATAGCTTTCTGTTTCTAATATGCTTGTCGTGGAGAAGAAGCTAGTGTCAAACAGTATTTACGCTCTTAAAAATAAAGGTGCTTAAAAGGTTCTTCACAGCGATGCCATAAAATAAAAATTTTTGGTTACACAAAGCATTCAGTCAAAGGTTCTTGTAAGAACCATCTCTTTCTTACCTTTTTATCCACCTTTTTTTCCCGTAAAAATTGGTATATTATTTTCCATTTGTAAATTCTATGCATTTAGCTTCCAGTCTCATCCGTGTCCAGCTATTTTTAGCTCTACAAAACAGTTTGTTATGCTACTTGATATTGAAAATTGGTGTGTTTTACCTTATTATCTCAATGCATTTTAATCTTAATTACGCACACACTGGTTTATAGTGCAAACAGTTTTACTGTTTACTGCATGTTGTTATTCCTCTCGTTATTTCCCTAGAGCGGCTAATGAAACGGAAGTCTCGCCCATAGGCTTACTTCCATGTTAATGAAAAAGGTGAATAATCTGAAGAACCTTCTGACCTTGTTATTAAAGAAACCATTTAGACAAAAGAGGTTCTTCTAAAGCATCGTGAAGTACCTTTTTTTTTTAAGACTGTACATGTTTCCAGGTCTTTCTTTCTTTCTTTCTTTCTTTCTTTCTTTCTTTCTTTCTATCAACCAACCTGTTTGTTTCCAAAATGTAACCAAGTCACACGTGACTTGCATAAACACATTTTGAAACACTTTGACATATAGCTTTGTGGACGTGAACCAATCCAGCAAATGTAACAACTGAAGCATGTTTCAAAATAAAGAAAACAATAAATATGACCCTGGACCACAAAACCAGTCAAAAGGGCCAATTTTTTAAAAACTGATATCTATACATCTGAAAGCTGAATAAAAAAAGTTTTCCACTGATATATGGTTTGTTAGGATAGGAAAATATTTGTCCAAGATACAACTGTGTGTACAGTATATATATATATATATATATATATATATATATAGAGAGAGAGAGAGAGAGAGAGAGAGAGGGAGAAAATCGCCTTTCAAGTTGCCCATATGAACTTCTTAGAAATGCATATTACTAATAAAATGAAGTTTTGAGATTTACAAAATATCTTAATGGAACATGATCATTACTTAATATCCTACTGATTTTTGGCATTAAAAAAAAAATCTATAATTTTGACCCATACGATGTACTGTTGGCTATTGCTACAAATATACCTGTGCTACTTATGACTGGTTTTGTGGTCCTGGGTCATATATACATATCCTTTTAAGAGCTTTGTTAGCGTCATTCAGTACTAGCTGAGTTACAGAAATATCACAAATGTAATACCAGCAATGGGATTAAATTCTGTGAGAAAAGCACTTTATAAAATGTATACAATTATTAATAGGATTCACACAAAAAGAAAAGGTGTAAATGTCATGCCAATAAAGAGAATAGTTCACTCTAAAATGAAATTTCGGTTATCACCTTCATGTCCCTCCAAACCTGTATTACGTTTTTTATTCTTCTGCAGTCAAAAACAAAACAAAACACAAAAACAAACATTTCTAAGAACATCTTAGTCGATTAAATGACAACTTTTCATTTCTGGGTGAACTTTATGTATGAACTGTATGTATGTATGTAATGTTTGATGTTCTATTTTGATATCTACTAAATAATTTTACAGGAAAAATCGAAACAAAACTGACTCAGCAGAGAATATGAATCATAATAACTGATCATGAAGGCGACTATTATCATGTTTCTCTGTTTGAACTATCTATATTGATCTATTTATAGGACTCGTATCAGCTCCACTGCACAAGCGTACATTACTGATAATCTGATCCTAGGCGATGTATCCACTCCTGACCTGTATGTTTGTGGTAATTGCCTCAGTGCACATGATTCGGGCTAAAAAAAGCACATGCACACACCGCTTGACCTTTACAGTCAAGGCTGTAGAATCAAAGGTGTACTCTGGGATTTTCACCCTTTGCCCTAAAAAACATCATGTGTGCATCACTCACGTCAGCTCCACTGCCCTCCCGCAGGTTATAGGTGAGATCGTGCTGAATTTCGCTGACAAACTTCTGGGCATATTCAGGATAGAGGCGCAGAACTTCTCGCAGTCCCTTTAGGCTGATGTACTGCAGGTCACAATACGTCAGTGCTTTCACGTTTGCGTTGGTCTTTATCACCTGCTCTTTCGTCAGCGAGTCCGATCCGATCAGGTCCCCCTTTCCTGTTTGAGAAAAGCATATAGAAGTTCATTTGTGGCTAACACAGGCTTTGTCATGCAAAATTCATAAGTATGCTTTTAAAGTTGGATATGCATGTTTGATCCCTCCGGTATTTTGTGTGAACATGTTCAGACAAGTAAACAAAGACCGAGTGTGTCAATCAATGCTGAAGTTCTAAGGAAAAACTTTTTGTTCTAGGTTTGAATATGAGAGACAGGAGGGGCACACGAGGGAGCACAGAGGCTAAAAATATATTCTGGTTTGGTGCAAAGGGACTATGAAAGCACTGACAAATTCTGAAGTGTGCTGAAGTGTCAGAGCACTGCATTCTGGGAAGGCACACCAGTTGGAGACAACTGAGTTCAGCAGGGCTGGGAGAGAGATGGGTGGTAGACCATATGTACATCTTTCATCAAGTAAGCAGGTGTGCTAATTATGTGTGTGTATAACTTCGCATGTTTGTACTCTCAGTTTTCAAGAGCTCTATCTATATTGTCTTGGAGATAACATGGCAAAACTTAATAGCTGCAGGTTGTTTTACATTTTTCCTTCAACTGGCCAAAGCACCTTCCTTTCTTATTCCTCCTTTTTGTTGCTATTTTACCTCTTGTTCTCTTCTACTTTTCTATGTGAGCAAAAACATGACTGTACGTTGACAAGCAAAGTTGCCATATATTCTGCCAAAACTATATTTGAAAACTACTTCTCAATCAAAACAATAAGGACATATAAAGAAAAATTGCATACATTTTACTTCTGAACTGACATTTCCCTGTTCTTGTTAATTATTGATTTGTTAGCAGATCCAATGATTCCATATTTTCACTAAAATGTTTACATGTGACCTCCATTGAGACCATGCAATTAAAATGGAATATTCTCATATTTTTATGGATTTTTTTTTTTTTTTATGTGCACAATCTTTAATCACAAACAGGAAAAAAAGCAGGAAGTGTGCATAGGATTGTAGCAAGAAAAAAAAACTGCTGGTAAAATTTAAATTAGTTTAAAAATACAATTAAAAAAACAACACCATTAATATACATGAATGAAAAGAGTCATTCAAGATTATATTGTAAATATTTCTTGTGGCTTTGGTGTCTAGAAGACATCATTAGATATGCAAATGCACGCATGAATCACTCAGGATCTGTCATTGCTGACTGCATTTGGAAAGGTCAGTGGGAAATGGAGTCAAAGTTGAAAGTGTTGAACTTTAAGCACCACATTACAGAGCTTGACTTGCTTTCAGTCATTCTAACAGTCAATCCATAGAGTTCAATGCATCAGGCAACACTGACATGAGCCATGTGACAGAACATTAACAGGAATCTCTCTCTCCATCTCTTGGTTTCCTTCCATCTTGATTTATATATCTGCTTTCTCCTCCTCTCTCCAGTTCTTGTTCTCCTCACAGCCTCGACAGACTGTAATTCTACAGTGCAATAACACGTGTAATCTCATTGCGAGGTGACATGAGTCTAGGAAGCCATTTCATATCACAGCTTTAATTAAGACAATCACTCCCACTCCAACCACAGCTCAGAGACGTCTGTGTGTATCTGTGTGTATTGGTCTAGATCCAAGTATAAGTGTTTATTGCTATCTGTCTTGATTAATCGTTCACTTTCATTTCAAGCTTTCATTTTTTTATCAGCCATTGCCAATTTGCTCGGTGTCTTTTCCTCCTGCTGTCTCTCTGTTTTCCTGGCTGTCGATCAGTTTGTCTCTCATTCTCTCTCTCTCTCCAGTGTTCTCCAGAGCCTCCTGTGGATCCTCGGGTCAAGCTGTCAGATCGATAACGCCACAGGAAGGTGCCATTACTTTGCGTGTGTGCAGGTGGTGTATTTTCAACATCAAACACAGATCCTCCAAACACTGAACCAAACAGTCTCTTGGTGACAGTGAGTGGACGTGCAATGGAACACAGGCAGGCTATATGTGTGTGTGTGTGCATTCATTCACATCACTGCTCTTCCTCTTCCTTTCAAGAGATAATAGTTCATTCTTAAAGGTTGCATACATATTTTTTTGTTTTTTTGTTTTTTTAATTAATACTTTTCTTGAGCAATAATGCATAATGCTCTTCTTTTTAAACTCTCAATTAATCAAAGAATCCTGAAAACTGTGATAATAATGGTTCTCAAATCAGCATGTTATATTAAGTTCTGAAGGAACATTTGACACTGAAGACTGGAGGCTGACAATTCAGATTGGGCATTACACCCATAAATAAAATTTTGAAATATATATATTTTTTAATTAAAATGTATTATTATCTCACAATATTACTGATTTAACTGTATTTTTTGTTCAAACAAATGCAGCCTTGTTGAGCATAAAACTTTTTTTTCTGAAGCTAATAAATATATTATATTCAGCTTACTAGGTTTTGGAACATCTTTAATTTGCAGAGTGAAAGATTCTGTCTGTCTTGTTTTTATTTCTTCTGTATGGCATGGTCTTTTGCCCATTCCTTGATTCAATCCCTCCCACATTATTTTCCACATTATTGTCCATGTGTGTGGAGATCTATGGTTCTCACCTTCATATGTCAGCCTGTATTAATAGTCAAAGCACTTTAATAATGCATTGACCATCAATTATTAAGTGTTTGAGAGAGAGAGAGGTGGATGTGGCCTAGCAGCATGCCAATATTTGATTTGATCAGAGCAATAGAGTTCAGGCATTTGGAGATAAAGAGACCCACATACACACACACACATACAGGAACCTTTAGCTCGGTAAGAGCTCTGGCTCATCGCTTACTGTGACCTTTTGAGAGCCTTTATTTCCAGATTAACTGTAGCCACTGTACAAGAGGGGGTTCGGATATGACAAATAGTTTATTTATGATGGAAAACTGTAAGCATCTGAATTATTTTTTGTCCTTTGGTATGAAGCAGCTTTTAAGGCCACTTGTCATATACTGTATGAATTTTATAATCCTTTAGAAATTGTATAATTCGGTACAAATCATGTTTTTTTTTTAAAAAGGTATGGCTCAAATTGGGAGTGTGAGGATGTGTGTTGAGCAGCTGCTCCACGCTCAGATGAAATGAGAAAAACACAGTAAAAGTTTCATAGTCCATCTATGGTCACAGCTGCTGTCTTGCAGTTTAAAAAAAACAAAAAAACAAACACCGAAAGGCTATGGCAAAGAGGGTCCTGGGTGACTAAGCTAGAAGAACACAAAGAGGCAGAGAGAGACTACATAACGGATGAGTTCATTGAAATCCAGTCCTAATACCCTCAAAGGCATATGGATGATGTTTGTGACAGCGCTGCATTGATACATCTTAAAGAAGACAGCATTTGTTCATTACATGAACCTATACACTCTAGTGTGTCGCATTAGATAAGGATTATGAAGAAATCCTTGGATTATGAAGAAATGAATGAGGTTCTCCTTGTTCCTGTGTGTGTTTGTGTGCTGCAACAAACACTGTGTACAGTCTCTGAATCTAAAATACATATTAATTTGACATTTGCATCTTCTGCCCAATTCTTAATCCACAATATATTTTTGTTTCATCAGCTTTGGAACAAGGGTGAGTGTATATTGACACATTTATATTTTAGGTATCATTCACATTTAGGTTAGAAGATACTTCATTAACCCAGCAGCTTATCAAGATTCATTCTGCTAACAGCTGAAGGCAGTTTGGCCTGCTCTTATCGTGCTTCTAGAAGCTTCCCAGCAAGGTTTTTGGGAGGCCATTGTACTGTGTACAGCTCCCATAAATCCTTTCAGATGAAGCAGAGAGGTTTATTATTATTATTATTATTATTATTAATATTATTATTATTATTATTATTATTATTATTATTAAATGATCCACAGACTCTGTTTATGGCAATGATTTCCATTTTAAATTAAAAACCCGGGCTTTTCTTTTGTTTTTCTATTTTTTTCTTTCATTGACTTGTTTTTCCCCTGTTGTTCATATTATTATTATCCATGGGCTTGTAAAGTGAACTGATTGCTGCTTCATAACACCCTGAACGGTCCTATGTAAAATAAGCCATTAGGAATAGCTGTAAAGGTTATTAATTACTAATGTATGTATCTGTTGTGGCTACCATACATTTATCTTTTGATTTATATTTCATTAATTCATATATGTCATTACACACGAGGCACAGACTTTTTGTTAATAAAATCAGACAATTTTAATTTAGACTGGGCTTAGTTGTCACGATGGCTTCAAATATCTAGTTAAAAATAGACAGTCATAGGTTAGAATATTTTTGTGATATTTTGCTATGCTACGTTTTCCATTTTGATGTTTCATAATCTTGCTATTTGTAATGCATTATTCTCAAATCAGTCTCAATATATGAAAGATTAACTTTGGCCCAACACGTGTTAAGTATGATGCAATTTCAATTTGTCCTTTCTCTTTGGAGTGTTATAAGCTTATGGTGCATTAAAGTCTCAAAACCAAAGATATATTCTTTATATATTCTTTATATTTTTTTCTGGACAGTAATAGGTGAAATGTACAATATTTCTTTGTACACAAAACAACTACCTTTCAAATAAGAAGAAATATTCACTTGAAAAGTGTGACAAGTGGCTCAGGTGTCATTGCATTTCTGCCTCATTAACATGTTGAGTATTTATCTAGTAGATGTCCTTATGGTATGCTGTACAAGATCATGTGATTAAAAGAAGAAAGAATACATTTACATGGAAGTTATCTCTGATTCTATTGTCATTTGTCATCAAAAGTAACTTGCAGGGCAGTTAATGCAGTAACCACAAGGCTAAGTGTCTCGCCGAAGGACACAATATAGGTCATAAAATCATGAATTCTAATGAATACTGGGTTTCACATCTGGGCTGCCTGCCGAGCTCATTAAGCTCTACAATACCATAAAAAGCACTGACCTTTTCTAATGCTGTGCATAGAGAGATTCACACATTTCCAGAGATTTACACAAAAAAAAAACAGTTCAGTGCTCGACTCTAATTTGAGTGGCTACACTATATTTTCCTGAAAATTACTATGTGCATCAGATTTCCGTGTATATGTCAATATTTTTCTTCATATAAGTGGAGAGTGGAGAGTATGTAAGGAACATAAATGTAAGTTTGGGGACGACAGATGGAATGGCAATTACGTACTCCATGTAATTACAGGTACATGTGAGCTGGATTGCTAATGTCTCTTCCGGCATGAAAGTATAAGGTAATGTCAGGATGCAGGATACATATCTATACCAGCTCTAGGTAAAAATGTTCTTAGGTTAGACAACTGGTCAAATGCAATATAGCCAATGGGGAAAATTAAGACTTTGTAGGTATCAGATGCTGTTATAAAAATCCCAGAGAGCTATCTATACTTAGAAAGCATTTGAAGGGATATTTGCAAGCTGAAAAGTACGCTGCCTTCTAAGATATGCTGTTTTGGACATATTTAAATGCACATATCCACAGATCCTTTACAAGTTGTCATACCAGTTTAGAGAAACAAAGCTTACTGTATAAATGTTTCATTTCATTCATTTGGAAATGATACATAAAACAAATGTTTAATCCAAGCAAAATTGAGTATTTTACCCAATTTGGGTATGTGGTATGCATTTTTTATGTTCTATGCTATACTAGTATTGTTTTGTTAGCTTATTAACATGCTAAATTTAAATATCTCAGACTGTGTGTCAGTCGACGAGCCTCCTGTGTGCTTTGAGTGTTTCGGTGTTAATAATATTGCATATATTGGGCCTGTACAGTTCATGGTAATATTATATAAATTGTATTTTATTTAATTTTATTTAATTTTATTTTTAATTAATTACTCACCCTCATGTCATTCCAAACCCATAAAACCTTCGTTCATCTACTGTATGACCCTGCATAGACAGCAAGGGAACTACCACAGTCAAGGCACAGAAACATAGTAAGGACATCGTTAAAATAGTCAGAAAGCTCTCAAAAATATCTTAATTTGTGTTCCAAAGATGAACAAAGGTCTTACAGATTTGGAATGGCATGAGGGTGAGTAATTAAAGACATAATTTCCATTTCTGGGTGAACCATCCCTTAAAGATGTGGTCACACATAAGCAAAATTTCTGTGTAATTTTGTAGCAAAAAGGTCCATTGTCAATAGTGTAGCAATGCATGAACACAGAAGTCATTAAACAAAACAGCATTTTATTGGTGAGTGTGAATTTGTGTTACCAACTTGAATACAAGTCAAATCTGTGTGGGGGAAACTTTTAACGTGAATCTCCTGACTGCACAGATTCCGACTGAAATGACTGTTCTCCGCAGGTGAAAATCGCTGAACAATGGTAAATGTAACCACACAAATAGAAGGTAGCTGCTTAGACAGGCAGCTCACTATGTTTTGGCATGTCATGTATTTGCAAGCACATTAGAGAAACCACACATAACCTCATCATCAACAGTAGCTGAATCTCGCAGATAATATATGCATTAATATGCATAACAAAGGAAGACAAGTAATGAGAAAATGAAGCCAATGAGCCAACAGTGTGTGTGTATAATGGGGGGAGGGGGATAGTTACTGTTCAATAGACTTGAAAATTATATGGGAATCCTCCTCTGAAACAATAAGAACTACAGTGGGAGGATGAGATTCATTGAACAAGTGTGTGTGTGTGTTAAGGTGCTTTAAAAGAGCCATTATTTAGCTCATTTATGATGTCTTACAACTATATCAATGGATAGTGTGTGTGCATGTGTGGGCAGTTTTATTGTATTGGCCTGTTTCAATATCACACAGGAAGCACAATTAATAGTGACAGGTAGGAGGAATTTAAATGGGCTTTGAAATTGCTGTGAAATTGTAATATAGGGGCCACTGAATAAGCCAGCATGACTGACACACAGAAATGCATTTGCATGAGCTGTATTGTGCTAGAAATGACTTTTGAGTCTGAATGTAATTGTTTTGTTTGTTTTTAGTTTTCCACAGTTAACAGCACATATTATATCTGGTTACCTTAATCAGGTAAGTACTAATAAAAGTGGGTTATTTTAGTGGCACCAATGGAATTGCAATCAGTTTTTTATAAGCCAGCTGCCGTAGTGTTTAAAAATTGTTTAAAACACAATATACAATTGGATTGTGTGTGTAGGGTGAATTCAGGTAAATTTGGACAACTTTTCCCATTGGGATGACTAAGAAAAATGACCCTAAATGATCTCTTGAACCCTACTGTTTGTGTGTAATCTTACCCAGTATAGCTAGCACAGTGTTGTCCTTGAGCACTTCCATTGAGCCTGAGCAGACAAAGTAGATGGCCTGCAAAGCGTCACCCTGGCGAATGAGGAACTCTCCTGGAGCACAGAAAGAGGTTTTGATGATGAGCGACAGCGAGCGCAAACACCCTCGACTGGCCGATTCAAACAGAGGCAGCTGGAGCAGCTCTTTATTCAGGTGCATGGCAATGTCAGCCCGCAGTTCATCTGGGAAGTCCTTCAGAAGCTGGGAGAGGACAAAGAGATCTTTTAGTTGAAGTACTTGCACTTACTTTTACTTCTCATGCTTGAAAACCATACAAACTTTCTATTTAGGGTTGATTGTCAAGGAAACAAGTGCTGCAAAGAAACTGTAGATCAGTCTTCTACTTAGACTTTAATGGAAGGTGATACTGATATCAAAGAGAAGAGACATTTATGAGTTATGTAACTAGTGTTTTGAATTGGGCTAATTAAATGCATTGTGAGTGTAAGATGAAATCCCTTGTTTATGAGCAGATCAGAATTATGGATGAGAGGTGAATGGAAAGAGAAAATAAATCAAATGGTAAAAGATATGAGTGATTATGAAACAGAATGAGAGATAGGGAGCATGGTGAAGTGAAATGCGAATAAAAAAAGGATAATACACTTTAATCTTAGACAGATGCATCAAATCACACCAGTGATAGCAAGAAGGCCATTAATTAGCAACGCAGATTGGACTCAACTGTTGTAAAGAAAAGGAGCTACAATTACACAAATGTAATACTATTAGCATAATGTTTCATTACAAGAGCTTATCAGATTTCCTATATTTTGACCTGTAAGGCTACGGGTTAATGGGAGATCCAGCATAGAGAAATGATGAATGCAAAATGCATTGCCTGTAAATGTTAAAAACATTTTCTCCTGGATCATGGAATATTGAATGAATTTTGCCAAATTAGCAGGTCAATAATGTATTTTTAAAATAACATGCTACTCTGTACTCAATAATTATGATTTTACTATCAAAATAGGATCAATAGGATTTTGGCCAGAGCAAGTCAAACAGTTCGAATTTTAATTACATATTATTTTTTCCCATGAAAAGAGGTACTGAGTTAAATGTGTGTACCTCAGAAGAGGCACATTCTAAATACATTACACGTCTACGTCATATAACAATAACATTCCTTAAAAAATCTAATTTCATATTCATTGAATTCTATATACTTCATTTTGATTCATTTTATCTAATGGCTATTGCTAGAAAATAGAAAATCGCAATCCAAAAGAAAAATAACTGAAAATGAATCAAATCATACAATCGTTTGACATCCTGAGGTTGAAGTTTCTGAATGTTAACTGACCGCTAGAGAAAATGAGAAAGAAGCTAAACTACTTATTCAACAAGTGTCAGGGCTACTGATCCTCTCAGCATCAAGAAACCAGGAAAACCCACCAAGTGTTCAACGAGCAGATCAGAACAGCATATATAAGCCCGACATAACTGAGCATATCATCAGCACCTTCAGTACAATTGTTTGCACATGATTTATAAATTGTGAAATTGTTTTGACAATTCATTCATTTGTGCACACAAATTATTGAAAGAACATGTAAAAGTACTACCTCACTGACATCGATGCCATTGTTGACAGACCATGTCGTCTGAAAGCACTCCAGCATGCGCTGCGCAAGGGCCTTGGGAAGTCGATGCACGCGGATGAAATCTTTGAGGTCTTTGGTACGAGTGTGATAGAGCGAGCGGCGTGAGTACATCCTTTGGATAATGGC
Organism: Carassius auratus; assembly: GCF_003368295.1. Lineage (NCBI taxonomy): Eukaryota > Metazoa > Chordata > Actinopteri > Cypriniformes > Cyprinidae > Carassius > Carassius auratus. The sequence continues at coordinate 20,914,230 of NC_039251.1, read as the reverse complement.
CGTCACATTACCGAAGACCGCAGCGTGCATGAGTGCTAGAGAAAAACACAACAAACAATCATTCCAGGTGAATTACTGAGAGAAAGCAAGTCGTTTACACATGGTCTTAACATGCATCTCCGGTAGGCTAATCACTTTTTTATCAGGCAGTTGCTTCCTAGCAATTTAGTCACACCCAGCTAGCAAACTGTAAAACCATTCTTCCGTTGCAATGATGGACTTTCCTTCTATGTTGTACATCAGCATGCATTCAAATGAAGAGAGAGAATGCATTCAGATTTTATCAGGAGTGAATGTTTAGTTATTTAGTGAGAAGTGGATCAGTTTTAACATCTTGCTCCAGCCTCTTTTCTTTCTATTGCTTGATCTCAGAGTGAGTGGAATGCATGCTAATGATTTGCAATGCAAGTCCTTTTCAGTTTAGTGTCCTCTGCATACATTATGTTCAATGCAACTCTTTTCACTCCACCAAACTCTGTATCATCTTTTATTTGTTTAACATTGTGAGCTTTGCCAACATGAGTGTAAACAATCAAGAAGGATTGGAGAGTACTCATGGAGTGCTAATTGAAGTCTACACAAATTGTTGCGGAAATTGCATGCCGCTCTTCTGTTCAAGAACTGTGCTCAGCATAAGTGGCTGCACCTGGGTTATGTGCCTTTTGAGTGCTTGGATGTGCTTTGCGATGAAATCCGTGAAAATCTTCAAATTAGGTGAAATAGGGCAACAGAATTATTAAAATCTAATAATACCTGTTTCAACCACCTTATTCCTGTTGGAAGTACAAATTAGTTATTTTGCTGAATTGTCTCTACAAGACAGGAGTGAAATTTTATGGAGACATTTTTTTCTTTATTCTTATTTCATTGTGGTTTCAAACTGTGCAACAAATATGAACTCAAACATCATCAGATTATCCAATACCAAATTATTTGAGCAGTGGTTGCCACATGAATTGTATACTTCCTTTCATAAATAGAGGCACTTAAAAGGCTGATTAACAATTTCCAAATGTAAAGCTGTTCTTTCACTGACCATTAGTATTATTTTCTTATTTACCAAATTGTGTTTTTAAGCATATTATACAATATTACTTTGTGTGACCTTGCAAATTCACCAAGTTCTGAAATGTTTTGAAATGAACTGAATCAAATTGAACCAAAGTGAATTGAATTCATTCAAACTTACTCTTACGTACAAATTTTAGTTTTATTTATCCTAATGGATTTTGGCAAAATTCTTTTATCCAAAGAAATCAACTGGGTCCATAACAAATTTGGTCCCATCTGAATTTTATCATATGGACTTCGTATGGGAAAACTTATTATCTTTACATGTTTTGCATATTTTATATTGCATATTTGCATAGAGTCATGTAGGCAGAATTTTCTTTTTGGGGTGAAACATCCCTTTAAATGAAGCATAACTGAGAAGTTTATTAAGTCTAACCTAAAAAAGCAAAATTAAGCTGAGCTTAGCAAGCTGAGAAGTAAAGGTTTCATCTGGGATGGGTGGTACACAGCATATTGTAGTCTGGATGATATATAAACAATATGCTTACTTGTTTGATGTAATTATGGTAATTTTTAGGCATGTCAGTGTTCCCCAAATACCCTCAGTGTGCATGATCTCTGTGTGTGGGTAGGAGCCCAGCTGTCAGCTGGCTGGGACAGTAATGGCCCTTAGTGGTAGGATTTGGTGACAGATTGGTTCAGTGTGCATGTATGTAAGTGTGTATGGATTCAGCCATCCTCATTTGGCCCTCTTAAGTGCAATGAAGCCTGTGTCTCTCTCTCTCTTCATGGCCCAGAGGAAATGCCTTAAAATTCAGTCCAATGTCATAACATCTCCCTCAAACCCCCACGGGGCACATGCAGCTGAAAAATCATTACATCTGTCTCAGCAGATAGCAAGCCGCTCCAAATCTGTGGAATTCGAATCCCAAAAGTCAGGTTAAAAGAAAACAGCTAAGAGAGGCCAAAATAAGCAGCCTTCTCATAAGAGTTAAACAGTTTAGGAGGTATAAATGATGCCAAAAAATCCACACAAATATTCCAACACTAAGGTTTTGAACCTTGACAAATGAAGACACTGAATTGAAAATTTCAAGTCACTCGTTTTGCAATTAAACATGAAAGCAACATGTCATTAGACAAATAGCATGTTGTCCATTAACATAAATTGGAAAATACAGGAATATTGGACAGATAATTACTCAACTGTCACTGATTTTATAGTTGAAGATTTAGAGGTAGTTAAAAGATGGTCAATAAACCTTATCTTCAAATGTGTTGAAGACAGAGATAATCAATAGCTAAGATTAATGAATAACATGGTCAAAGAAAATGCTGGTGCTTGCTTTAAAAATGGAGCCCTTTGGGAAATGTAGTTTAAAAAGTAAATGAGGTCAAATGGTTTACTAAAAACTGCTTCAATAAAGCAAATGCACCTCTGTGTCTTATCTTATGAAGAACGCGGTTCTTAGGGAAATTCAAGAAGTTAACAGGAAGTTTAGACCTTAGGGAAAATGCAAACATAGCCTTCTTTTGCATGTGTATCTGAAGTATACATAATTCTAGGGAGTTTTATGGTTGAAATGGGTTTTCAAGAGTTCCCTCTAACGTTTTGGGTTAAAATTAGCTGATTTGTTTTTCATTCTATCCTAAATTTGTGCTATTCCATATAAACAAACTCATCATTTTATAGTGTGGGATGGTGAAAGCATCTTATTTTAAGTTTTAAATCATCACTGCTTGAGGGGACTAATCATCTTTCTGAATATTGATGTCTGGTGGGAGTGGGAAAGATAAGAGAGGGAACATTTGGATCCCCCCAAGCTAAGAGAAGTTATTAAACCATGTCTTTAACACAAAGATTAACGAAACAAGAGTGGGATTCTACCAGAGAGGCACAAATACACTTGTCCCAGTATACATGACATTCACATTTTCAACCTTCAAGATTTAATAATCCTGTTTAGACATACATCCTTGTTAGAACTGTAATTCTACAAAATGCTCAATATCTTATTATCTATATGGTTTCCCAAATTTCTGATCCTAAAAATGCAGACTTGGTGAGCATATGAGACTACTTTCAAGAACATAAAAAAAATATTACAGACACCAAACTTTTAAACAGTAGTGTATATAGATATTTTAAACGGATCAAGACAAAAACAATGCTTGAAAAATTAATTATCAATATTTAGAACTAGGTATGCATGATATTGGATTTTTGCCGATATCCGATATGCAGATATTTTTCAACTCATTTTGGCTGATCGGTGATGCCAATAGCAATATATTTCCTTTTGTTTGGAAACAACCAAGTCTCCTGTGCTGAAATTCTAAAGTAATTGCTTTTAATTTGGGTTAGTTTTTAACAAGAACTTATTTGTTAGAATTAAATAAGCAATAATGAAGTTATTTTATAATGACTGTACACTGAAGCTTTCAAAATAACTATAAATAAACTATGTATCAATCGCTGCATTTTTTTTTTTTTTTTTTTTTTTTGAAAGACAAAAACCCTACATTATGGTAACCTAATAGTGACCTTACATTTATTATTTTAAGATTTTAAATTTGTAGATGGTCTAAAGCAAAAGAGTTGTAAAAATTCTGAAAATCTTTTAGAGCTCATAATTTGTTTTAAAAATATAACATATTACACATTGATGAATAAATCAGTATATATAAACTTATTTAATTTACAAGTGCCATGTTTGTGATTTTTGTATTCATGTAAGCTATAGCTTCTGACCTTTGAAACATGCTCATGATTTTATGACATCAATTACTGCTTTAATTAATCAGAAACTCAGTCTTAATGTTATTTATTAATTTTAGTTTCATTTTATTTGAAGTAGGCCAACAGCGCTTCTACGGAAATATCCTTACCAAACGGGCATTAGGACCCAGGGAAGGTTGCCTGCTACCACTGCAACTACAGTATTAGTGTTTACTCTGTCATGCACAGAACACATCATTCTGTATGTTTTAATTCAGCAATCCAAAACAGATAGTTCAACTTTGCTCCAAGAATGAGCTACACTGCTGACAAGATCTAATCGCTAGCACACCCTGAGCACATGTGAGTTAACATATTCCTTTCATCAACAAGACATATCAGCATAATGTTTCATATCAGACTGATGCCAATATTTACATTTAAAGTAATTATCAGCCGATTCTGATATCGGTCCGACAATATTGTGCATCCCTATTTATAACACAAATCTATACATCCAAGAATTAAAGCATTATGAATCCAAAACTCAAAACCTTTTAAAAGCTTTTAACCGTGTTTTCTTCCACTTACCTCCAATCAGCATGGTGCAAATAGAGAAGATCTTCTCTGAGTCAGTATTCGCTGAGACATTGCCAAAGCCCACGCTAGTCAGACTGCTTAAAGCGAAGTACAGCGAAGTCACATATGAACTCCGAATAGAGGGCCCGCCTCCCAGTACTGCTCCAGTCTTTCCTGCATCTGAAGTGCCCATCGGCCCTGCTCCTGTTGTGTTCCATTGGCTCAAGTTCCACACAGACTCATGTCCCACCACATCAGTGCCATTCCACTGGCTTGAATTGACCACCAGTCCATCCAAGATGGTGGGGCGCAGCGAATCAGGAATGAGGGATGCAAGAGGGGACAGAAAATAGGGGGTGCCCAGACGTTTACCCAGCTCATGCAACCAGCCTATGAGAAAAAGAGAAAATTTATTCAATTGGCATATGTTTTGACCTTTGAAATTGTTGAAATTGTCTGTAATGTTCATAATTTGTCACAATTTAGTGATTGTTTTAATTATATATATATATATATATATAATTATATTATATATATATATACTTTTTTTTTTCATTTGAGTTTCGCACTATGACATCCCCGAATGCAATGAGGTTGTCACTTCAAAATTGTTTTCAGTGAGTGCATGGCCACTGTCCAGGGTTCTTAGGTCACTGTCAGAACTGAGTAGATATAGAGTAACTGTCCTTGTCCATGGTGCTGAATCTGAAGAATTTTGAATATCAGTTGGTTCGCAGTAGGCTGAAAGTTTGTTCCCTGCGTGACTGGTTCTGTACATTTTCTTTTCTCTCTCTCTTTTCTCCCTGCTTGTTTATCTATAAGTGTCTAGTTTGGATGTAGTAGAGGTACTATATGTGTCATTAGAAGTGATATTTTTGAGAGAACCAGAAAAACTGACACTGAGACAGAAAGAAGTGTGAAAGGTCAGAAAGGGAATGATGAAGATCGAGGGGGAAAAGTGCCAGATAACCTTTTGCTAGCGGCTGTCAGGCAAGGTTTGATACACAATCACACATGAAAAAGCCTCCTTCACAAATACACAAACAAACACTCACTTTTCTCATTTACACAGCGACCAGCTTCAGTTTACATGACCTTTCTCATGCACACATACACCAGAAACCTTGGTCATTCCTTTCCTGACATATAAACATATCCAAAGTTTTCCTTTTGGTGTCTGTAATGTGTCTACTTGTGGTAATAGGCAGAAAAGTGTCCTTCATATATCCTGGACACCTACAGATATCTGCTTTCTAATAGTCCCTTTTTATCATGCTACTATGTGCTGATTTGTTCTTATGTCCATCTTTTTTTTTTCTTTTCTTATTTCCATCCTTGTGCTCTACTTAATATCTACAGTGTTTTAAGATAAAGATTTCCATGGTTTTGTTCAGATTAAGGATTGTTACGGAGAAGAATGCAGCTCCATTTCCATTTCTCTTTTACTTTCTAAAATTACCTTTTGACCAGACAAAGGAGTATATAAAATAACTACTACTGCCAGTACTATGTAATAGTGCCATTATTGAGAAAGATTTGATATTTGATATTGAATTGGCTTCAAAGTCAGTGTTATAATTGCCCCAATTACACAAATGGTATTAACCCAAAGTATCTCAAATGAGAGCACACCTCAAAGTAATAATATAATTGGTTTAATACTTGATATTATTACACAATAGTTCACTTTTATACAGTGCTAATGGTTTTAGCTAGAAGGAATAATGTGCATGTAAAGGACCTACATTGTTAATATTTTAAATAACTAGATGTTATCTTCAACTGTTTCGTTTTAATAAAATAATGTTCTTCACTCATTTTCAGGATTACACTTTTCAGTTTTTATAAATGTTACAATTGCCCCAAACTCGCAGCCATGATTAAAATCTCATATATAGTAGCTGCATTTACATTAACATTTAACATTATTTGCTGTATTATTTGCATTCAAAGGCATCAAAAATAATATTTGCTTGTGTGTGTGAAAGCTGTGGATGACTGGTCTGGCTGGGGGAAGCTGATATGTATTAGTGCGAGTGTCTCCTCTAGACACCACTGAGATTTATGCAAGCTTTTCTGTTACATTATTTGTGTAAAGTAAAAAAAAAAAAAAAGAATGTGGTTTAGACAATTCAATTGCACTTGATGACAGAGGGCATAATTATCTATGAAAAACAGCCATCAGCCAGTGCTTGACAAGCTTACCGTCTCTAGAATGAATAGAACAAATGTAAATGTAATACTAGCAAAGAGAATTGCAGAAGATTAATTTATACCAGTAATGCCTCTGATGGAGCCGGCTTCATAAACATATACATAACATATCCTGCTGTTTTTTTTTTAGGAAGGAAATGAAAAATGGACAAATTGTGTCTCAAACCACAAAGACTACCTTAGGTTGTAAATCACTGCTGGAGGAAAAGGGACAAGTAAACAAGAAAGATACATCTGAATATCTAATATATCTAATGTCAGAAAACAAGCTATATGTCTGATATAGTTATGAGGCGCACATTATTTATTCATAACATGGAAAGGGAGCCAAAGAGAAGCCCAAGGGTAATGAAACAGGTGACCAAAATTAAAGATAGCTCTTTGAGCAGCAAGAGGTCAAGTAGAAAGGGAAAAGATTCCTTCAAGATAGTGTTAGCTAGGGTTAGGGGTTAAATAAAAGGGAACACTCCAGCAGGAATGTAGGAATCAGTGTTGGGTGAAGAAGGTGAGGGAGATTGATGTGCATGAAGAGGATATTAAAATGCCTGTAATAATAAGACTAAAAGCATAATACATTTCTTGCAGTGGGGGATCTCTGTTCTCTTTCAAACCACTTAAGAAGGAATCAAGAGTTTTGACTGATTTTACGGTATGATTTTTACAGCCAACTTGAAAATCCTCTCTAGTCTCTCAAGGTCTGCTGGGCAGCTAGCCATTAAAAAGAACAGCGTTCTGCTGAGGTGAGTCCAGTGAAGTGAGCAATATGGAGGAAAAAAAAAAGATCGAGAGGGAAGCACAAAGCAACCAGAGTTCAATCAGCTTCTGGAGGAACCATCAGAGAAACCTTTCATTGTTGATACAGCAAAACTCCAGTCCATTTACAACCTTTATGGCCCTATTTCCAATGCAGATAGACAGCACTACTCAAAGCTACTTCAGTATTTCATTATCATTAGGGATGCAGCGATACCACTTTTTTCAGAATGAGTACGATACCGATACTGATACCTGTATTTTCACAGCATTTGTCTTTTTATTTTTTTCTTTATTTTTTTTAAAAATCGTTGGCTAAAGAGACAAAATAAAAATAATAGTAAGAAGAAGAAGAAGAATCATGTTAGTTGGCTTCATTTAGCTAACAGATATTTCCATCAGATATTTCCACACTTGATTATACCTGTTAAAATGTATTGTATAAGCTTTTGTTACTTTCACTGTTCATTTTAATGGAGCCTCAGAGCTCCTCCATCTCAGAAACTGAATAATACTGTAATCACAAAACATTCAACAAACTCGTTATACATTATATGAGTACAGGTTACTATTTTGGTGATTTAATTTGCATCACACTCACTATACGGGGACCCTCGCGTGCAAATAAAAATCATAATTTTAAAGCAAACTAAACACGTTTGCATTGGTGCAGAATGAGAGACATTTCTTGCCTAGTGCATTCCACAGTCTGCTAGTTTCACTTCTGCTTTAATTGTGTATGTTTGATGTTTGAAAAAAATATTGTTTATAGTGAATGCCCATATAATTTTTGTTTGTTTTATATTGACGATTTAGTAATAATCCAAATGCATGGGCTAATGGAGTGAACAGCAATCATGATCATACAACAGAAGTGTGCTCTCTCTCTCTCTCTCTCTCTCTTATACATCTCTCGCCCTCCTCACCGTCAAATAACTTTAAGTAACTGTTTTGCTTGCTTGCGTTTTACATATCTGATCGAACTACAGAACTAAATTATTTCATAGGACTCTTTAAATATTTTCCAAAGTTTATCTTGGTCAAAAAAAAAAAAAAAAGCCTCCTGTGAGGTTAAAGGTCATATAGATATACACTCTTTTCTCACACCCTTTTCTCACAGACCTTTGGTCTTTTTTCTTATTCATGTATAGGGTAACACATGGGGGGTTGAAGAGAGGTTCGTTTCTAAGTCAGACTGATGCAGTAATTCACCTGTACATAAAAAAAAAAAAAAAGTAAAAAAAGGTACATTTGTTCAGACGTGACACACACTTGAATGATGTGAAGAGAATGTCTTAAATCAGAGACTGTCTCATGAGTGTGCTGTTCGAAGAACCAGAGAGATTGTTCTGTCCTTTTGACAAAAGACATTATGGCTGGCCTTTTTTTCTCATGTGTCTGTCTAATTTAAAAAGTGATTTGCAACTTTATTAAAATCACAAACGCAGGATATTTATAATAGGAAGCCTTTTTGTAAGGCACATAAAAAGGTTATACATTTTCAATATAATGAGAATATTAGTGGACAGACGGATTTAATAATGATCCTTGTGTATGATACACTGTGAAAAGAATTCTTTCACATGGGAAGGTAAATGAGATGGGTTCTGTCCAATTTAGTAAAAACAAAACAAGGCCTCAGTCTGATCTGTTAGAGAGAAGTACTTATGCTAATATGATAACTGCCCTATTGTTGATGTTGCTGTTGCGGGAGCTTTAATTTCACTTAGAGTATGTGGTTTAATAAAACATCTATTATAGATATTCAATATTTTTTAGGAGTTTATACCATTTTTAGGGATATTTATAATTCAGCTCAGATAGTATAAGTAATAAACACTGTATTCAAAACTTTTTCGAAGACCATAAGAATCTGTTTGATTGAATTTTAACTTGAAAGATTGGTACAGCTACTGTATGTTGACAGTTTGTAGATATGGCACTCACCAATGTCCCAGGAACCAGGGCTGTTGTTCTCAATCTCACTGCGGCCGATGACATACCAGACACAGGCCATCCAATGTGCCAGCAAGGCAAACATGGACATGAGTAATGTGAGTACCACTGCGCTGTACTGGGAGTAGCGCTCCAGCTTTTGCAGCAAGCGTAGAAGCCGTAACAAGCGAACTGTTTTCAGCAGATGAACTCCAAAGTACTAAACACAAAGATATTGAATGTTCAAAATGAAATCATAGAATGAACTAGAAGGTACATTTCCTGAAGAAAATGTGAGTGGTGCTTGCAGTGGCAAAACTCGCCCCTCTGTTGCTAAGGTGTGGTTGCTAGGGTACCCAGGGTGGTTGCTAGGGTCCCTATGATGGTTGCTAGGGCCATTGCTAGGGTAGCCAGCGTGGTTGCTAGGGTAATTGGGGTGGTTGCTAGGGTGTTGCTATGTGGTTGCTAGGGTACCCGGGGTGGTTGCTAGGGCGGTTGCTAGGGTCCCCATGATGGTTGCTAGGGCCGTTGCTAAGGTACCCAGGGTGGTTGCTAGGGTGTTGCTATGTGGTTGCTAGGGTACCCGGGGTGGTTGCTAGGGCGGTTGCTAGGGTCCCCATGATGGTTGCTAGGGCCGTTGCTAGGGTACCCAGGTTGGTTGCTAGGGTAATCGGGGTGGTTGCTAGGGTGTTGCTATGTGGTTGCTAGGGTACCCGGGGTGGTTGCTAGGGCGGTTGCTAGGGTCCCCATGATGGTTGCTAGGGCCGTTGCTAGGGTACCCAGGGTGGTTGCTAGGGTAATCGGGGTGGTTGCTAAGGTGTTGCTAGGCGGTTGCTAGGGTACCCGGGGTGGTTGCTAGGCAGTTGCTATGGTCTCCTGGGTGGTTGCTATGATGTTACTAGGTGGTTGGTAGTTGTCACAGATGGTCACTATGTAGTTATTATAGAGTTCTTAGCCCATTTGAGCACTTAGCTAATCACTATTAGCATGTAGCTAAACACTGCTAGCATGACTAGAATGTTGGAAGTCCAGTGTGCTAGCATGAGTCAAAAAATCCAACCGCCATGTCTGTACGATGTTCTGATGCAGAGATATAGGTCGTGCAAAACGGTTGCTAGGGTACTCCCTTTGGTTGCTATGGAGTGGCTTGGCAGCTGCCAATGGTGATACTCCAAAGGCTGCTCGCCAATATAAACCAACCCCCATGCCTCTACGATGTTCTGATGCAGAGATATAGATCTTGCAAAACGGTTGCTAGGGTACTGTGTTTGGTTGCTAGGGAGTGGCCTGGCAACTGCCAATGATGATACTCCGAAGTCTGCTTGCTAGTATGAATGATATAAACCAACCCCCATGCCTTTATGATATTCAGATTTGAAGATATCTCTGTATGCTTTTGGTCGCTAGGGAGGTCCAAATGGTTGCTAGGGCGTGGCTATGAAGTGTTGAAGGTGATTCGTGATTGGCCATTTGCTGCCCCGAGTCAAACGAGCCAACCCTCATGTTTCTATGACACTTCTATCCAAAGTTATTCATTTTATATTTTTCAATGGAAGTCTATGGAGCTTGTTGCTATGGTGCTCTATATGGTTGCTAGGGCGTGGCTTGATAGCTTCATAATGATCATGAGAGTCTGATTGGTTGCCTGATTCAAATGAGCCCACCCCCTTGTCTCTATGACTATGTGATCCATAGTTATGTTCAATGCAAAATCCCTATGTAATTTCCCACAGTAGGAAAAACACATTGTTTCATGGGCGATCCCTCACCATTGGCTTAGTATGGGGCAACTTTGGGGGGCTCTTGCGCCCCAGGGGTACAACTTATACCCCATTGCGGGGTATGATCGCGCACAGCCTGATAGCCTCTCCAAATGTGGTGATTCACATGTTTCTGCGAAATTCTCACTCGGAGCTACGATCCGTCAAAGTTGGCCGCAATGCATTGTCTATGGGATTTATCGCCCGATTTATCGCCCGCCGGACGAACATCGTACGCCCGATCGCTTATAAAAGTCATAGCACACCATTCCCATATAGGCCGCACGATTTGACGCCTGTTTCGTTGGTCTGTGACGAAAACTGCGGGACTAGTTACGCGCCGAAATTTGTACGGATCTATAAGAAGCAGAATAATAACTAGAAGGTACATTTCCTGAAGAAAATGTGAGTGGTGCTTGCAGTGGCAAAACTCGCCCCTCTGTTGCTAAGGTGTGGTTGCTAGGGTACCCGGGGTGGTTGCTAGGGTCCCCATGATGGTTGCTAGGGCCGTTGCTAAGGTACTCAGGGTGGTTGCTAGGGTAATCGGGGTGGTTGCTAGGGTGTTGCTATGCGGTTGCTAGGGTACCCAGGGTGGTTGCTAGGGCGGTTGCTAGGGTCCCCATGATGGTTGCTAGGGCCGTTGCTAAGGTACCCAGGGTGGTTGCTAGGGTAATCGGGGCGGTTGCTAGGGTGTTGCTATGCGGTTGCTAGGGTACCCGGGGTGGTTGCTAGGGCGGTTGCTAGGGTCCCCATGATGGTTGCTAGGGCCGTTGCTAGGGTACTCAGGGTGGTTGCTAGGGTAATCGGGGCGGTTTGCTAGGGTGTTGCTATGCGGTTGCTAGGGTACCCGGGGTGGTTGCTAGGGCGGTTGTTAGGGTACTCAGGGTGGTTGCTAGGGTAATCGAGGCGGTTGCTAGGGTGTTGCTATGTGGTTGCTAGGGTACCCGGGGTGGTTGCTAGGCAGTTGCTACGGTACTTGGGGTGGTTGCTAAGGTGTTGCTAGGCGGTTGCTAGGGTGTTTTTGGCTGGTTGCTAGGCAGTTGCTATGGTCTCCTGGGTGGTTGCTATGATGTTACTAGGTGGTTGGTAGTTGTCACAGATGGTCACTATGTAGTCATTATAGAGTTCTTAGCCCATTTGAGCTCTTAGCTAATCACTATTAGCATGTAGCTAATCACTGCTAGCAAGACTAGCATGTTGGAAGTCCCAGTGTGCTAGCATGAGTCAAAAAATCCAACCGCCATGTCTGTACGATGTTCTGATGCAGAGATATAGGTCGTGCAAAACGGTTGCTAGGGTACTCCATTTGGTTGCTATGGAGTGGCTTGGCAGCTGCCAATGGTGATACTCCAAAGGCTGCTCGCCAATATAAACCAACCCCCATGCCTCTACGATGTTCTGATGCGGAGATATAGATCTTGCAAAACGGTTGCTAGGGTACTGTGTTTGGTTGCTAGGGAGTGGCCTGGCAGCTGCCAATGATGATACTTCAAAGTCTGCTTGACAATATAAACCAACCCCCATGCTTCTATGTCTTTCAGATGTTAAGATATCTATCTTTGGATTTTGGTTGCTAGGTAGCTCTTAATGGTTGCTAGGGCGTGGCTAGGTTGTCTTGAAGGAGATACATGATTGGCCGATTGCTGCCCGAGTCAAACGAGCCCACCCTCATGTTTCTATGACACTTCTATCCAAAGTTATTCATTTGATCTTTTTCAATGGAAGTCTATGGGGCTTGTTGCTATGGCGCTCTATATGGTTGCTAGGGCGTGGCTTGATAGATTCACAGTGATCCTGAGAGACTGATTGGTTGCCTGATTAAAATGAGCCCACCCCCTTGTCTCTATGACACTGTGATGCAGAGTTATGTTCAATACAAAATCCCTATGTAATGTCCCATAGCAGGAAAAGTCCTCCCTATACTTTGTATTAGGGCCATTTTTGGGGGGCTCTCGCGCCCCAGGGGTACAACTTATACCCCACTGCGGGGTATATTTCTCGCACAGCCTGATAGCCTCTCCAAATGTGGAGATTCACATGTTTCTGCGAAATTCCCTCTCGGAGCTATGATCCGTCAAAGTTGGGCGCAATGCATTGTCTATGCGATTTTTCGCCCGTTTTTTCGCCCGGTGTACGAACATCGTACGCCCGATCGCTTAATAAAAGTCATAGCACACCATTCCCGATTAGGCCGCACGATTTGACGCCTGTTTCGTTGGTCTGTGATGAAAACTGCGGGACTAGTTACGCGCCGAAATTTGTACGGATCTAGTATAATAATAACTAGAAGGTACATTTCCTGAAGAAAATGTGAGTGGTGCTTGCAGTGGCAAAACTCTGC